>NW_003215453.1:148540-156530 GCF_000006405.1 Perkinsus marinus ATCC 50983 | reverse complement strand
ACCGAATCTATACATATATCATAATGAATTTGTTTCCGTACATATACCTGGACTTGGCCACTCATTTAGAAGCTGCTGAGTTCACAGTCATACTCCCATACTAAAGGGATGCTCAAGGGAAAAATGAAATATTATATTAATTATCATATATTAATATACTCAATATACATACCTACTCGATCTGTTCAGCAATCCACTTCATTTTTATCATATCGAGCTCCAATTTGATCCATCGAATCGAGATTTCCCGATGACTTTCAAACCTAGACGCTTTGATGAATCGGCGATTGTTATTAATTTCCAAACCTCTCACTAATCCAACACTTAACTGCACGTTGTAGAAGACGAGCTCTACTGATGAGCTTGTGGATAGCATAACGGAGCCTGATGGAAAGGAAAAGCCGAATGGGTGGAGTGAGTGGTGGGTTAAGTCGACGAATGACAACAAAGATACTCCCACGGAAATAGGTGGTATTAAGTAGCATCAGATAGTCATCAAGAATAACAACAACAACAATAATATTAACAACAACAACAACAACAACAACAAGGTCAACAACAATAATAATGTTAACAAGGTCAACAACAACACAAACAACAACAACAACAACAACAACAACAACAACACAAACAACACCAACAACAACAACAACAACAACAACAACATCAACAACAACAACAACAACAACAACAACAACAACAACAACAACAACAACAACAACAACAACAACAACAACAACAACAACACCAACAACACCAACAACAACAACAACAACAACAACAACAACAACAACAACAACAACAACAACAACAACACAACACAACACAAACAACACAAACAACACAAACAACACAAACAGCACAAACAACAACAACACAAACAACAACAACAACAACAACAACAACAACAACAACAACAACAACAGCAACAGCAACAGCAACAGCAACAAATCTCAATGTTCCAAAGCGGTTACCGTGTTCCAGGTTTGATATTCCCAAAGAATGATCGAATAACTCCAGCACACCGAGCCTTCAGCTTCACTTTATATTTCAATAAACAGTAGAATCGTATACAGAGTATCTGAGGACCATAGAAAATTTAAAGTATATTCTAGCCTAGAGGGACAGTTATTGTGTTACACTGTAGCTACCAGCATATAAGGACAGCCTTCTTAATTGCATATGCAGTTCTGACATGCGATTTCGCCTCTCATTCGAAAAAAACATTTTGCTGAAGAGTGTAAAAAATCCTGCAAAAAACTCATGAAAATTTCGACAAGTCTAATACTAGAAGTCGCTCTCAAGCAAATCTCGCTATAACATAAACTCATAAATCTACCATCACTTACCGTAACATTATAATCTCTCCAAGTTGGATAATCACTCACAGCCTCCTTTTCAATAGCTAATTTATCTTCCAGCATTCTACTCAGTGTAAACCATCTTTTTCGACGTTCTCTTAGTGAGACTACTATACCACACAAAAAATGAACGACTACAGTGTTAGAGGAATATATGTTCGCTTTCCTCAGGAGCTCCCTGCTTATAGAATTAGGGCAGAAGAGTACAGAAACCAACAAGGTTTCCCAAATTCTCATATATGTGCATATTTCCCTGCACCGAATGACTTCAATCTGCATCGATGCTCTGTTAATTAGCACGTCCATACTAGATAAACACTGGCGTTTTACGTGAAGTGGCGCAATACTCTGTGAAAAACTTCGGATATTCGCAACATGCAGTAGTCGTGAAATATGTTCTTCACTGAGTGTCTCTCGCTGAAAATGAGAAATTTCTTATTAGTTTCTGTACACTTCTACCCAAATTCCTAAACTCAGCGGAGGGAAAGTTATCTTATATTCCAACAGTATTGATATAAACATTGTATCAAAATATGCTTACGTCTAATTTCAGAATCAGCAAATAAAGAGGCGTTCTCGAGCCCCAGTATTGGCTCTAGTTCGGCCCGTGGGACCCCCAAAGCTCGCAAGTCGGCAATTTTCCGAAAAATCTAAAAACTGCGACAAAAACACAGAAAATTGAAGCAGAACAGGCCTACCAGAATTGAAGCTATTCTATCACAAAATGTTGCCGCAGTAGATAAAACTATCCATTGCCTTTGATCTCCATCACGCATCGTTAATGACGTTTCGGGAGCCCTACGAACAGCAATAACGCCGAGAGAAGTTGTCCCAAAAGTTTTCGAGTTGCGTATGCGTCGAACCAAAATTCATAATCTAATAAAATTCAACGTTTTGAATTATTCGTCTTTCTTCCGTATAAATACATAATCATCGAAGTTGTGAATTCATTTGGGAGAATTCCAACTTCGATTTCTTAACAATACATCTCGGCAAGACGAGCTCGCATAAAAATAGTACTTTACGATTGACTCTAAAGTATATCTTCACTACAGTGAATTCTAGACACTACGAGGCATCACATGTGTTCTCTCTAGGCAGCCGACCCCATGTGTTTATGAACTCCGGCATTTTCAACTACTTCAACCGTGTTCAATACACTAAACGGATAAAATAACTTGTGTGCTTATCAACCGTGACAAGTTCGTGCTCATACCAGGAAAAGAAAAAGCAAAGGTCGACTTCAATTACCCCAGACCTAAATAGCTCACATTCCGCCTCCTCGTAAATTGGTCATTGATTCAACACGTTTACTCCACGTTACGCCTCTACTCAAAATGGCTTCCCTCCGATTCGCCGCCAACTCCGAGCCTTCCACTAGACGCTTATAGGCCCTCATTCGGAAGGCTACCTATTATACGCGATGTGATGATGGAGTGGTACGGCAAGTGACCTCAGATTTCTTTTTTCGCCGAAGTATCTTTTGTCGTCTCTCATTTTCTTCACTCTCTGATCTGCGGATTCGAGGCGCCGATTGTGTTCGGTGTACACTCAAATCGGTATACTTTTTGGGCTGCACGGACGAGCCTAGCATTATCATCATTTTGGCATGTTATATGCTATTATGAATTTATTTATATTGTTAGTGGTTTGAGGCTCCCCAGGTCCCCTAGCCGTAGACTCAGTATCACCAACCATGAGACTTTGAGAATGGTAGAGGTAAATATGATCTAAAGTCTCTATCCTACTCCCAGGCTATAGCTAGCTCAGCCCGGATCTACCGCGCTAAGTCTTGGTGTACTGCTTTCCCAGGGACTCTGTCCCTCTACATATAATAATATGAATCACTTATAACAGAATATTGATAAATAAATAGGTCGTTCGCAAGAGGCAGCGTTAGATTATACAAGAATTACTAGCAGAAAATCATCCAGGAATCTATAATGTTTCCGGGGGAATCTCATTCGGAATCTTCGACATGGCTAGGAATACATCCTGCGATCAGTTTCCCACGTGAATGTCATCACATTAGGAGCATATTCCCCTATTGTTATCAAACTCTGGGAAACGTTGTTTCTCAAAGCTGGGTGGTTGTCTGGTTTACAACAGGGATAGCAGGCTTGTGCCAGACAAACATTTCAAAGCGACGTTGCCTTTTCATCCCTCTACGTCAGTTTGCTCACTACATGATAAAACTTTACACACGACTTACAGTAGAAGCGCATTTTCAATAATTTCCTCAGATTTTATTTCTTGTTTCCTATTCGGTTTTGAAATTAACACGAGAGTTCCTCGAAATAATAGCCTACGTCGTAACTGTTCTTCCAGAAGTATCCGCTTGTTGAATTGGCCGCCGATTTTTGGTATTGACTTTGTCGCAGAAAAAGGCCTTCTGAGCTCTACAGGTGGTGCTATTGGCCTGTCGAAAATGATTTTAACTTGGGGGTATTCGAAATCGATAACCCCACTTGCGGCTCGGCGGTGCGCTATGAACTGCTCGTGAATCTAAGGAGAGCCGTGTGAGAGAGGGAATATGCCCAGGGCCAACTACATGTGTTGGTGACAATATATAAATTGTGAGGAAGTTCAGAAACTTATTATTGATTCCTCTATATTTCTACGAAAAATCGGAATAAGCTTGTACAATTAGCTTTGGAAACTCTTAAGCTCAGTTGAGGAAAGCGAACATATATTCCTTCAACACTGGAGGAGAATCCATAAGATCAGAAAGAAGTCGGCAAGAAATAATAATAATTTGAATAATAACAAATTTAATTATCATTGGAGTTTCACGGGCGGCCCTAGTGATATGAAAAACACTAGTGAATCACCGCGAATAATATCACCTTTTCCACATAGTATCACGCCACTTCACGTAAAACGGGTGAAACTCCGTTAATATAAATTATCAATTACTTCCGTTTTAATAATAGCGGAGTTAAATAGCGTCATGACAGAGGAAAGTAAACACCCAACAAAAGTCTTTCGCTTCACCTCTTTTCCATATAGGCATCTCAACGACGTCACTGTGGAGGATCTTTTCGGTTCCCCGCTTAGGACGGCGGACCTCCTACAGAATTCTGCATTATTCTGCGATTCTCATCAGCATGCTATGATGTATGCTGGTATGTCGTAACAACTATGACTTTCTCGAATAATATTTTGCTGATTACATTCTCGAGAATGCCTTCCAAGTTATCGCATATAGATCTAGATGTAGTCGAAGTGAAATCCTGTCTGTTGGTCTTATACACCCAAAATCGACTATTTTGTCACGAGTATTGATCTCATTGATTAAACTGACTTCAATTTCAGAGAGAGCTCTCAGACTCTCCGTAATCTTCTTATTGCTGGCCAACACCAACGGATGCAGCCCTGATCCTCCGACTGACCAAGGCCGCGCTGAATACGAGGAGGAAGCAGGAGCACCCTGACTGAGGGCCTCTTGGAAGAATTTCCATCAACGCACTTTGTTAGATCCGTTGATTAAAACCGATGCAGTGTGCAAGTTTGTACAAGACTGGACAGTACCCCTTATCTCACGATAACCTGAGAGGCTCTGTTAGGCTGGCAAGTCGTGTCGATGAATTTGGGTTAGATCACCTCGATAATGTTTATAGCGTAACTTCTTTTGGAATGCAGAGGAGGAATCGGGCGCTGTTCTACGGCCGTTCGATGGCCTTTGCATCATCAAGATTGCGAGTGTAGTCAGACTATGGGGAAATTAGAGAAATTGTTGATATAATTCAGGACTCTTAGCCGTCTCGATACAAAAAGGGGTCTCTTATTATACTCTGCCTCCGTTTGTCAGCCTGATGAATTTGATTATAAAGTGGATATCACAGAAGAGCCTTAGTAACTTTGATAATGTTGGAAATGACCACAACAACAATACTTGAATCAAGAGCGGACCAAGTGAGCTATAAAACAGATCGACTGAGTGAGTGCAAAGCCTCCAAATTTAGTAACTTCAACTCAACAAATGTGAACCAATCGCTATAACACGATACATGTTTGTCAGCACTTGAAGACCAAAACGGCAATATCCCCTTGGTAGAAGCAGTGCATCAACGAACCGTTCTAAGGAGACAACTCTTAGCTTCCGAGCACAGCACATTCCCACAGATTTGAAATGCCCAGCTCGAAAAATAGATTTTCGATGATAATAATTTCCGCGAAAAATTCAATATAAGCAGTTCTGAGCAAAAACTCTATAGCCGCTTCTGCCTCACAACAGATGTCGAAAACATCGCCCTTCCGAGTCGATCTCTGGCTCACCTGTGCAGTGATGTCGTAACTAAAACCTTTGCCGATCACGCAATGCCACGCTAGACCGTATTGCTTATCGAGAGAATCTTTAATCAATTGTGCTGCAGCCTGAAAAAGGATTAAACCGTCGTATTCCGATTGACTCATCAAATTAAAGCCTCAAAAGGTGTGAAATCACTGAGAGATGTAGTGGTTGTGGAACCAAGTGTTTAATCTCTCCGACATTCTTCGTACGAAACTCAGGTTGCTTGAACACCCCTCGTTTGCATGAAAATTTTGTCAGTGATAGCTGCTATATATCCCATTGCTACTCGATGAGCGATGGTCGTACTCATCTACAGACTAGCTATGAAGTAGCACGTGCAGCACTTTCATCAACATTCATGAATCCTAGTCAGGACATGTACAAGAGAGACCCATACAATAAGGCAGTAGCAAGTGTAGGGAGAACAACTAGTGACCTCCAAGTTGACTCCTTCAGGGGTGGTATGCTTATCGATCGCCCCCACAATCAAGTCCACAACTTCACCTCTGGTATCTCCCGCAATATCCGTATGCTGAGATCACACAAAATAATATCTCGCTAGTCTTGAACAATCGCGCATTTGATCACCTTCACCAATGACCGTTGCATTTGCTTCTTGAGGTCGGCAGGGATGTCCTTGGCAGCCATTAAACGCGAAAGTTTTCAATGGAGTGCTCTGTGATGTGATTGAACCACTTTACACGATACCATCCTGCATCATTTCCAGTGGAGATACGGATACACTGTGCCGCGCTTGCATGTGCCGCGACGAATTAGAACAGTATCTTACAACGCAATTCCTCTCATTATCTACAAACGATGCGACCCCCAGCTAGGGCATTTCTCCGCCAAGGATCCGTATTGTGTTTCTCTCCCATGGAAGCAAGCACCCAAGCATGCCTCACTTTACCCCCACTCCGTATCAATTTACTCTACTGTACTCATAACGTCTGCTATAGATAACCCTTTAAGTTCTTCATAGGATAATAAGTTAATTCATGAAGCTTCAGCCAAGGTCGCACAAATGGGCTATTGCTCTGTCAATAATCCCATCCTAAAATAGATATCGGTGGAATAAATTCCTACGAGTGGGGCAACTATGCCACCCTAAAAATAGACCTCGATGAAACATAATTCACCGAGTGGGGCAACTATGCCACCCTAAAATAGACCTCGATGGAATAAAATTCTCCAAATGGGGCAACTATGCCACCCTAAAATAGACCTCGATGGAATAAAATTCTCCAAATGGGGCAACTATGCCACCCTAAAATAGACCTCGATGGAATAAAATTCTCCAAATGGGGCAACTATGCCACCCTAAAATAGACCTCGATGGAATAAAATTCTCCAAAAGGGGCAACTATGCCACCCTAAA
This sequence comes from Perkinsus marinus ATCC 50983, assembly GCF_000006405.1. Taxonomy (NCBI): domain Eukaryota; phylum Perkinsozoa; order Perkinsida; family Perkinsidae; genus Perkinsus; species Perkinsus marinus. The sequence continues at coordinate 149,497 of NW_003215453.1, read as the reverse complement.
ATAGACCTCGACGGAATAAAATTCTCCAAATGGGGCAACTATGCCACCCTATAATAGACTCCCTTTATCGTCGCTTTAACCTTCGTCATTAATCTTGGTCAAAAGTGTGGCCTTGAATTACAAGAGAGTAAACGGTTAATTACCGACAGATTGAAACGGTCCTTAATAACGAGCAATACATGATACAGCAATCACGTTCTTCTGCTCTAAGGCTACTGCCCTTAATTAACGTCGCTCCGCTCCTTCATCCTCTGGGCTTGGCACCTCCGACGAGTCTTCTGATGACTCGAATCCGCTCGACTGGTTGTGCCTGTGCTGCTGTCGCTGCTTGAATTTTTTTTCCTTTTTTTTTCTTTTTTTTACAGCGACATGCAGATGATATATACAAAGAGAGTGCGCTGAGCTACCCAAAGCGGGTTAATTACCGACAGAGGACAGAGGAAGGCTTCGTTTGAATTGGCGGTGGGATCTACCCGTACGCATAGGTAAGACTTTTCTCGTGCGTATGCGTGCAGGATCTACCGCGAGTGCGAGCGCACTGCCACTTAAGCAGATGAAAATCGATCCGCTTCGCCTTCGATTACTCTTACATTAGGTTTGACTTCAGAAGCTACATCTGTGAATTGTGGATGGAAAACAACCGGGGGGCTCCAATAGTCTGCAGCAGAACCCCCGTCGTCTAAAGATATTATTCAATCTAATTTTCCGAGCTGGGAAAATTGAATTAATATACTTCTAGCTCGCCATAGAGTCGTCGCTTCGACCCTTAATCTCCTACTGTGCGAGGAATCGCCTGGTATGATACGATTCTCGGCGAGGCGACGTCGTACAAGTCAGACGATGTAAGTAGGGCTATGGTGTCAATCCTCTCGCGAATCTCGAAGTTGGTCCATCACTGGTGTTGCTCCAATCCTCCATCTTCTCGTGTCAACTGAGAGCGACTTGGCTCGAGAGAAA
>NW_003215453.1:130554-148440 GCF_000006405.1 Perkinsus marinus ATCC 50983 | reverse complement strand
CGGATGCAGCCCTGATCCTCCGACTGACCAAGGCCGCGCTGAATACGAGGAGGAAGCAGGAGCACCCTGACTGAGGGCCTCTTGGAAGAATTTCCATCAACGCACTTTGTTAGATCCGTTGATTAAAACCGATGCAGTGTGCAAGTTTGTACAAGACTGGACAGTACCCCTTATCTCACGATAACCTGAGAGGCTCTGTTAGGCTGGCAAGTCGTGTCGATGAATTTGGGTTAGATCACCTCGATAATGTTTATAGCGTAACTTCTTTTGGAATGCAGAGGAGGAATCGGGCGCTGTTCTACGGCCGTTCGATGGCCTTTGCATCATCAAGATTGCGAGTGTAGTCAGACTATGGGGAAATTAGAGAAATTGTTGATATAATTCAGGACTCTTAGCCGTCTCGATACAAAAAGGGGTCTCTTATTATACTCTGCCCCCGTTTGTCAGAGTAATGAATTTTATTATAAAGTGGATATCACAGAAGAGCCTTAGTAACTTTGATAATGTTGGAAATGACCACAACAACAATACTTGAATCAAGAGCGGACCAAGTGAGCTATAAAACAGATCGACTGAGTGAGTGCAAAGCCTCCAAATTTAGTAACTTCAACTCAACAAATGTGAACCAATCGCTATAACACGATACATGTTTGTCAGCACTTGAAGACCAAAACGGCTATATCCCCTTGGTAGAAGCAGTGCATCAACGAACCGTTCTAAGGAGACAACTCTTAGCTTCCGAGCACAGCACATTCCCACAGATTTGAAATGCCCAGATCGAAAAGTTGATTTTCAATGATCATCATTTTCCCGAAAAAACAATGTAAGCACTTCTGAGCAAAAACTCTATAGCCGATTCTTCATCACAACAGATGTCGACAACTTCGAGCTTCCGAGTCGATCTATGGCTCACCTGTGCAGTGATGTCGTAACTAAAACCTTTGCCGATTACGCAATGCCACGCTAGACCGTATTGCTTATCGAGAGAATCTTTAATCAATTGTGCTGCAGCCTGAAAAAGGATTAAACCGTCGTACTCCGATTGATCCAACAAATTGAAGACTCAGAAGGTGTGAAGTCACTGAGAGATGTAGTGGTTGTGGAACCAAGCGTTTTAGTGTTCGCTCCGACATTCTTCGTAACGAAACTCAGGTTGCTTGAACACCTCTCGTTTGCATGAAAATTTTGTCAGTGATAACTGCTATACATCCCATTGCTACGCGATGAGCGATGGTCGTACTCATCTACAGACTAGCTATGAAGTAGCAGGTGAAGCACTTTCATCAACATTCATGAATCCTAGTCAGGACATGTACAAGAGAGACCCATACAATGAGGCAGTAGCGAGTGTAGGGAGAACACCTAGTGACCTCCAAGTTGACTCCTTCAGGGGTGGCATGCTTATCGATCGCCCCCACAATTAAGTCCACAACTTCACCCCTGGTATCTCCCGCAATATCCGTATGCTGAGATCACACAAGATAATATCTGGCTATGCTTGAACAATCGCGCATTTGGTCACCTTCACCAATGACCGTTGCATTTGCTTCTTGAGGTCGGCAGGGATGTCCTTGGCAGCCATTAAACGAGAAAGTTCTCAATGGAGTGCTCTGTGATGTGATTGAACCACTTCACATGATACCATCCTGCACCATTTCCGGTGGAAATACAGATGCACTGTGCCGCGCTTGCATGTGCCGCGACGTAGTCTCGTGAATTAGAACAGTATCTTACAACGCAATTCCTCTCATTATATACAACGGTGCGACCTCCAGCTAGGGCATTTCTCCGCCAAGGATCCGTATTGTGTTTCTCTCCCATGGAAATAAGAACCCAAGCATGCCCCACTTCATCCCCATTCCGTATCAATTTACTCTACTGTACTCATAACGTCTGCTGTAGATAACCCTTCAAGTTCTTCATAGGATAAGTTAATTTATGAAGCTTCAGCCAAGGTCGCACAAATGGGCTATTGCTTTGTCAATAATCCCATCCTAAAATAGATCTCGGTGGAATAAATTCCTACGAGTGGGGCAACTATGCCACCCCAAAAATAGACCTCGATGAAATATAATTCACCGAGTGGGGCAACTATGCCACCCTAAAATAGACCTCGATGGAATAAAATTCTCCAAATGGGGCAACTATGCCACCCTAAAATAGACCTCGGTGGAATAAGATTCTCCAAATGGAGCAACTATGCCACCCTACTGTAGACCTTAATGAAATAGGTTTCTCCGCGTGGGGCAACTATGCCACCATTACATGAGAGCTTTTGCAATTCTCGGGGTCGGACTCAAAATCGCCGCTTTAACCTTCGTCATAAATCTTGGTCACAAGTGTGGCCTTAAATCACAAAGGAGTAAACGGTTAATTACCGACACAGGAAGGCTCCGTTTGGATTCGCGGTGGGATCTTCCCGTACTGCGTACGCATAGGTAAGATTTTTCTCGTGCGTATGCGTGCAGGATCTACCGCGAGTGCGAGCGCACTGCCACCTAAGCAGATGAAAATCAATCCGCTTCGCCTTCGATTGCTCTTACATTAGGTTTGACTTCAGAAGCTACACCTGTGAATTATGGATGGAAAACAACTATCTAGTTCCAAGACTCTGCAGCAGGACCCCCGTCGTCTAGATATATTATTCAATCTAATTTTCCGAGCTGGGAAAATTGCATTAATATATGAAAAATGGCTTGATCCAATCCCATCAGTCAAAGCGGACGCAATGTGTATCAGGTACACCCAGAGGTTCCCTTACAAGGGCCGAATGTGAATCCAATGTCTGCCTTGAATTCGCTGCGTTCCTCATGTAGCTTATCCACAGCGTCATTTCCATTCTTCTGGTGTTGCGTTTTTCGAGTGCAAGTAGCATAGAATTTCACCCCTCAAATGAAACAAGTTGTAGTGACATATTGACAAGACCCAGACGTAGCTAACTCTTGAATGCCACGAGAAGTCGAGTTAACTCCAGGCTGTCGGCTACTTCACGAGCCGGATTTGGGAGGAAGTATATCGCATGAAGATACGAGTGATCCCGATGCAACTTATGAGACGGTGTGGATAGGAGCCACCAGAGCACTGTGCTGGTTGGTTACTGAGCTTCCAGAAATTAGGTGATTGATTGCCTCTAGAACTTGCGTCTCGAACGTTTGGACTGTCATGGTTCGATTGGCTGCTGATGCGATTGGGTTAGGAACTAATGTTAGTGGTGATAATGAGCAGGCAACAGGGAATTCTTCTTGCGCTCACGTGACTGGAGACTGTATGCAAAATTACGCCTTCCGGGAATTGCACCCGGATCAGTCGTGTGGCAGATAGATGCCATAACCTTTAGCGGCGCTGATGTGACTTTCTTTGTGAATCTAACCGACTTTCGGATTCCCTCAGGAGCTCTACCGTTCTAGAGATAGGTTGTGGGCAAGGATTGGCAGGCTTATTCTGTGCCAAACAGGCAGGGGCAAAGCGAGTGGTGAGCATGGGGATTGCTCGTGATCGGTGCGCCCTTCTCGAATATGCTAAGCGCAGGTGTTGACTGATGTTTCCGAATCTGCTTTGGCCATGGTCCAGAAAAACGCCAAATTGAATGGTGTGGCTGACCGTGTAGCAACTGCAGTCCTCGATGTATCAAAAATCGTGAATTTTGATGAGAGGTAGGCCCTGCATGTAGCGTCCAATCGCGATCATCGGTCGATGAATTCCTCCCAATAACTTGTTTCGTCACATTGTCTCATTGAGGTTTTGATAGGTTCGATTATCTTATCGCAAGCGACATGCTGTTCTCTACGAAGCTCGCTAAAGATGTTTTTGTTGCCTGTCGAACTTTCGTGAAGCCTGGAGGGACGATACTATTGGGCCATGAGAAACGGTGAGCCGCGGTCATCGGGTCCCATAGATGGCGATGCGACCCGGTTTGTGTGAGTCATTATTTCCTCCCACGTGGTTCACCTTCCACATCATGCAGTTCTCATCAGGTATTCGGTCTACCGAGATCGGGCAACCTGTGAGATCAAACAGGATGCTAATGACGAGCCGCTCGAGCTTTTCATCGGCTTAGCAAGACAAGAGGAGTGGTTAGTCCATGAGCTTTCACCTTTCGATGATAAACCTCAGCTCTTAGCTATCAAAATAGATTGCGTCTGAAACCCTGTGAATCATTCACGTTGCGCTGCATCACAGAGGATTGCGTTCGAGTGAATGCTTCACCCGCTGTGGTGGAAGGGGGCTAACCAATCATTCTTTTGACTCGAATAAGGACTGCTTCCTGGGAACTCAAGTGACCGAGCATCACGAGCTACTGCTCAGGCCGCTGTCGAACATAAACTTCTGGAAGTGGGGCAACTATGCCACTCCAAAATTGACCGCAGTGGAATAAATATATTCAAGTGGGGCAACTATGACACCCTGAAATAGACCTCAATGGAATAAATTTCTTCAAGTGGGGCAACTATGCCACCCTGGTATAGACCCTAGCGGAACAAATTTCTTCAAGTGGGGCAACTATGCCACTCCGAAATTGACCGCAGTGGAATAAATTTCTTCAAGTGGGGCAACTATGCCACTCCGAAATTGACCGCAGTGGATTAAATTTCTTCAAGTGGGGCAACTATGCCACCCTGAAATAGACCCTAGCGGAACACATTTCTCCAAGTGGGGCAACTATGCCACCCCGAAATGGACCTTAACATAATGAGGGGAATATTTGAGGGGAATATTTCCAAAATGTCTTTAAATAAGAGATTTTGCAATTATCGGGGTCGGACTCAAAATCGCCGCTTTAACCTTCGTCATGAATCTTGGTCACAAGTGTTCCCTTAAATCACAAAAGAGTAAGTTATCGACACAGGAAGGCTTCGTTTGGATTTGCAGTTGGATCTTCCCTGTACGCATGGGTAAGCTTTTTCTCGTGCGTATGCGTGCAAGATCTACTGGGACTGCACTGCAACCACGGCTGTAACCGGAGGTCACTCAGCCTCTCCATTTGAGCTCGATTCCATTGAAAAATTCTGGATTTTTACATCAACGTATGTGCTGCCAGTTCGAGAGATCCGGTAAATTTCTATGATAAAGATCATCTCTATCATCTCGGCCATCGCCTCCCTCGTCCTCTCAAGATCGATCCCTCCGACCCTCCATTTCAAGCTGTACACTCTTCCTCTCCCTCACCGTCCCACCTTCTCTATCAGGTTCTACGAGACCCTCTGTCCGTACTGTCAGAGGTTCATGGTCGATCAAGTCGCCCCCATCGTCGATGATCCGGAGACGGCCAAGTCAGATTTGCTATAAGTGGCATGATTAGATGTCCTCTCAGATTCGTCGATTTGGATTTGGAATTAATCCCGTACGGTAACGTTCGCAATGGTAAATGTCAACACGGCCCAATCGAGTGCGAAGGAAATGCCTATCATCGATGCATCATTGGTAGCTCCCCTTCTCCATTGGTACCTCTGGTGATTCCCCTATAGATGTCCTTGACTACGATCCTGCCAAATATCTCCCCGCCATCCTCTGCATGGAGGAGGCCTTCAAGAACTATAACTTCACCGGCATGGACCACGTAGGATAAGATGCCTCATCGAGCCATACGGTTTCTGCTCAGGCACCCATGGGACACTTCGGTCTAATGTGCGTAAAGGAAGGCACACACTTCGATGTACCATTATTCGATCTGCTATTCGATACCCAACCGTCCGGTCTAGGTTTCAACATGGTGCGAAGTTCATCGCTGCTACAGTTCCCCCGAAAGGTCTGCGAAGCTCGAGGAAGCCGCCAGGAAGGAGACTGAGAGCCTCGACCCTCCTAAGCAGGTATTCTCTCTGTTGATCATTTATTCCTCTTTTCACTGTTGGCCGTCCACAGTTCGTCCCCTGGATCACCGATATCGAGGGACATCAGCTCCCTGATGCTCACGCTGATTTCAAAGGATATGTATGTGATTATTTACGGAACAACAGCTACGCAATGCCGCCGGTTTGCCGACCGACCATTTCCCTCAATTTTGAGGGAGCAATGTCTATGAAGCGCGAGAGCTATGCCTAGATGAGACGACATCTCAATCCCGCTCTGTTTGTTTCCCAAGGGCAGATCCAAGCGATCCGCTCAACCTACGAGTGCTCTCACATTACGTTCGACTTCAGGGGTTATATCTGCGGGTTTTTGATGGAAAACAACTACCCAGTTTCGAGACTCGGCAGCAGGAACACTGTCGTCCAGAGGGTATTCAATTTAATTTTTCGAGCGGGTTCAACATTTCATTATTTCATGGCAGAGTCCCAATTTGTGAATACGGCTCCTGAGCTTGTTCAAAAGCGTGCTCGGTCATCACATTTTCCGATTACTCTCTCATTAGGAGAGGCTTTGTTGCGTTTTGTGACTAACATCGTATTATCTCCCAAAACTCGCAAGTATGGCTGCTCAGCTTGAGCAAGAGCGAGGTCAATTGCGGCGCACGCTGTAATAACTTGGGACAACTGAATTGATAACGTCTTGAGCAAGTCATACTCGGGCGGCGCTGCCAGTAGTAGTTCAAAACGTTACCCTGAGAGATGACTTGCCACCGTTCCGAATCAGTGATGCGGGATCAAAAATACATATCATAGGACGCACTACCGATCAGGTTATCGTGAGCACGTGTAAAATACCAATGCAAACCCAGTACAAAATCAAGGAGACCACTCCTCCTCTCTATCGATAGCATGGAGTGTATCACAATAATCATGAAGAAATTAGCACTCAAGTAGGAGCGCCACGTTACCTCCACTCCCTATCAATTTACTGTACTGCACTCATAAGTTATGAGTCATATCGTCAGCTGTAGATACTGCTTTCAAGTTCCTCACGGTTAATTAATAAATAAGAGTTCCCTGCCACCCTAAAAAAGACCTCAGTGGAGTAAATTTTTTAAGTGGGGCAACTATGCCACCCTAGAATAGACCTTAGTGGAGTAAATTCCTCCAGGTGGGGCAACTATGCCATCCTAAAATAGACCTTGGTGGAGTAAATTCCTCCGAGTGGGGCAACTATGCCGCGCTAAAATATACCTCAGTGGAGTTAATTTCTCCAAGTGGGGCAACTATGCTATCCTAAAATAGACCTTAGTGGAGTAAATTCCTCCAGGTGGGGCAACTATGCCATCCTAAAATAGACCTTGGTGGAGTAAATTCCTCCAAGTGGGGCAACTATGCCGCGCTAAAATATACCTCAGTGGAGTTAATTTCTCCAAGTGGGGCAACTATGCTATCCTAAAATAGACCTTAGTGGAGTAAATTCCTTCAAGTGGGGCAACTATGCCGCCCTAAAATAGACCTTGGTGGAGTAAATTCCTTCAAGTGGGGCAACTATGCCGCCCTAAAATAGACCTTGGTGGAGTAAATTCCTTCAAGTGGGGCAACTATGCCGCCCTAAAATAGACCTTGGTGGAGTAAATTCCTTCAAGTGGGGCAACTATGCCGCGCTAAAATAGACCTTAGTGGAGTAAATTCCTTCAAGTGGGGCAACTATGCCACCCTAAAATAGACCTTGGTGGAGTAACGTTTGGAATCATGGTGGTATCTTCATCGTACGCATGAGTAAGATTTTCCTCCTGCGTATGCGTGCAGGATCTACTGGGAGTGCATTGCAACCACGGCTGTAACCGGATGTGGCGCAGCCTCTTCATTGGGGTATGAATCTGTTGGCAAGTTTCAAATTTATACATCAACGTATGTGCTGCCAGTTCGAGAGATCCGATAGTTTTCCATGATGAAGATCATCTCCATCATCTCAGCCATCGTCTCTCTCGTCCTCTCAAGACCGACCCCTCCGACCCTTCATTTCAAGCTGTACACTCTTTCTCTCCCTCACCGTCCCACCTTCTCTATCAGGTTCTACGAGACCCTCTGTCCGTACTGTCAGAGGTTCATGGTCGATCAAGTCGCCCCCATCGTCGATGATCCGGAGACGGCCGAGTCAGATTTGCTATAAGTGGCGTAATTAGATGTCCTCTCAGATTCGTCGATTTGGATTTGGAATTAATCCCTTACGGTAACGTCCGCAATGGTAAATGTCAACACGGCCCAATCGAGTGCGAAGGAAACGCCTATCATCGATGCATCATTGGTAGCTCCACCTATTCTACTATATTTGATAACTTCACTATAGACGTCCTTGACTACGATCCTGCCAAATATCTCCCCGCCATCCTCTGCATGGAGGAGGCCTTCAAGAACTATAACTTCACCGGCATGGACCACGTAGGATAAGATGCCTCATCGAGCCGTACGGTTTCTGCTCAGGCACCCATGGGAGCCTTCGGTGTAATGTGCGTAAAGGAGGGCACACACTTCGATGTACCATTATTCGATCTGCCCGATAATCCCCCACCATTCCGTCTAGGCTGCGAGATTGGGCGAAGTTCACCGCTGCTACACTTCCCCCGAAAGGTCTGCGAAGCTCGAGGAAGCCGCCAAGAAGGAGACTGAGAGCCTCGACCCTCCTAAGCAGGTATTCTCTCTGTTAATCATTTATTCCTCTTTTCACTGTTGGCCGTCCACAGTTCGTCCCCTGGCTCACCGACGTTAAGGGGCATCAGCTCCCTGATGTTTACGCTGATTTCAAAGGATATGTATGTGGTTATTTGAAGAACAACAGCTACGCGATGCCGCCGGTTTGCCGACCGACCATTTCTCTCAATCTGTAAGGCCATAATATACTTTGCATCGCGAGGACTAGTCCTAGATACTACGGCTCTCTAGACCCCGCTAGCGTCACTTTCATCACTGAGCAGCTCAACCCCGCTTTGTCCGTGTTCCAAAGGTAGATAAGAATCGGATCCGTCTCTGATTGACCTCGAATCAGGTTCGTCAACTTCAACATATCTCTGGTCCCCTACGGCCGCACGGTGCCCACCATTGGAGGTGGAGCTACTTGTATTCACGGAGTATCCGAATGCGCACTCAACGCGTACGAGCGTTGTGTTATTGGTGAGCAATTACTTCCCGATTGTCGTCGCATCTAAGCTCAGATGCTTTCCATAAGGATCCTGGCGCTGCTTTGGCTACCGTTGGCTGCATGACTGACAGGCTTCAGAATTTCGATAATGTCACAGCATTTTGGGTGAGGTCTCGTCCATTGCAAATCTGTGTTTGTATTCGTGGCTCAGTTCCAGTACCAATTGGAAGCCGTTGCCGCTGGGTGTATCGGCGCGATCCCTGCCTTTACAGTAAGATGTACTCTCCTACCTCTAACTTATCCGGTGTGGGAAAATATGCATATGTTCAGTTACATGTGTAGGTGACATTTGCGGAAATTCTGAGGAAAATCGAGAAAATTCTCATTGGGTCAAGTACATTTACACCCGAATCCGTATGTAGATTTCTGAAATTAGTGAGGACTCAGCTGAGGAAAGCAAACATATATTCCAACACTGAACTTGTCTGTTGAAACATCTACTGTTTAATTCGCTCATCCTCCTGTAATACCGAGGAGTCTATGCTGATGTGAACTGTTCATCACTAATGGGAACTGAATTGATCTCCCTTCCCTTTCAATGCTGCTTGTCGTCGATTCCTGTGGTACTCCTCAGGGTGCGAAGTTCGGCGAGGTTGAGCAGTGTCACTATAACTCCACGATGACTGCTGAGCTCTCTGCGCGCGCTGGAAATGCGACTGCCCGAGTCTCCCTACCGACCGCTGGGGTAAGGCCCCTACATACAGATTACGTAGCTTTTGTATGTACCTGCCTAATGAGATGTATCTTGTATTGTAACTCCTTATACTTTCAGGGTCCTTTGCTTACCGAGGTGGATGGTACTGCGTTACCACCAACCGTATATACAGACTTCCAGGGTTACCTACGTAAATTCTTAGCCGATGGAGATTTTGAGCAGCCTCCTATCTCGTCTGTTACTGCTACAGGGTAATCCACCGTTGATGCAGTCTCTCCACTCGATGTGTTTGCTCGCCTCGTACGAGATTGTGAGGGGATGGGATAATTGACGTCTACCTTTTCAGTGCGTCGAGGTCGACCAGGGAGGCATCAGCTCCCGAAGTCGCTCAAGAAGAGCCGCTGGTGGCTTGATGGAAACTCGACGTTGTCGGCAGACTGCTGGAATGCGTTGGTGTTGCTACATGTAAAGGGTTTCAATCATTTATGAGTGTGTTCCAGAGTAGTTTCTAACAACCATGACTATTGAGTCACGGAGAAGTGTCCCGGTTTTGTCGCTCAATACGGAGTGTTTCACAGCAATCAGGAATCAATTTCCCAATGAAACAGCTCGAATCTGTCCGAACAACTCATTTTCGTCCAGTTTTACTCTCCAGGGATGGGAGTATATGAGGCCTCCTTTGTCACGATCGTTTCCTCTCATCACAACCAATGGCGAGTCCTGGCTTTCCTCATGCAAGTAGTTTCCACACTGGGTTGTTACAATCACTATCACAATGTCATACGTAACGTCCCTTTCGTCTAGATGATGGACTGCATCCAATGAATGATAACTCCGCGTTCTCTGAGCATCAGACAAAGCGCCTTTTCATGGGTGTAAATTCACACGCAGGCTGTTGGTTTCTGAGGCCAAGCATAACACATTTCCTCACAAGTTTTTCTAGCGATAAAAGATGACATTTCCTGCCGTATATCTTCACTTCACCGATCATATCTAATACCTACGTACAGTCAACCGAACGCTGCAACTCCGTGCCTTAACTCAGAAACTTGAGGTTCTGTGTAACCACCAAGAACTACACAAATACGGCCCTGAATATCTCTATGATGATTTAGACGTCTTTGCTACAGTGATGATGATCTACCCATATCTAAGCTGATGCACTCGAAGGCTTGTGGTATCTATACGGGTAACGACACTTGCGTGTCAACACGAGTAAAAATTTCACTGTGCCACGAAATTCCCCCATAACTGAGTGCTTTGTACAGACTATACTCATCATGGTTGATTCTTTGCATCTACTCTCCTATATGTATGATGATCCATATGCTCACTGAGCGCCCGTATGTGATGGTCCAGGTTCCCGCACAGGGAAGATTCTACACTTGGCGAATCAACGCAATCCGACTCAGAGTAAATTATGATGAACTATCAGTCTTTGATGCTTCGGAGCAACAACAACTACACAGAAACTCCCATCCGGTGTGATCACGGCTGAACCCTGTTTAATCTAAAGGACACCTAAAAAACCAAACGATGCCTTGGGGAGCTCAATGGAGGGACTTACTTGAACTCCATAGTGATCAGAGATGATAGGCAAAGGAGCAACACCATCAGCCGGACTAGTCAACCCATCGAACACGACCCGCATCTGACAAGTATGTCGATAATGCACTTCGTGAAACGCTTCGCTCCGCTGTGCTCAAGACAAGACAATAGCATGAAAATCACGAATTTCGAGACGTCTTTCTCACATGTCCACCAACACCACCGAGTAAAATATCTTGCACGCATGCACACAAGATTCACCTCCTTTTCCTCCAACTTGATCGTTCTCGGTTCCGGTTCGGGCGCGTCCTTCAGGAAAACATAATCACATCGCAACTCAGCGCCAGGGTCGCCCAATCGCGTCGACGGATTATTCACCTGTCAGCGAAAAAAATATAAATTTCCAAAATTTCTAAATTTTTCACCCCGTCCCAAGTGAGCGGCATTTTCAGGCGTTCCAAAGATCCTTCCACTTCCGAGTTGATCTTTTCCAATTTCTTGCAATCTTGCTTTTCCTCAACGCCATCACCCTTAGGGACAAGGGGAACTTCATCATCACTGATTGCTTGAATCTTCGGTTCATCATCAGCAACTTCGGTTTCGATGAATTCGTCGTTTTCGGCGGTTTTATTTGTCTTCTCATCGACTTGTGATTTTTTCTCAGCTTCTTCAGATTTATGCCGGGCTTCGAAAGCTTTGGTATGACTTCGCGCATTTGATCGTTGGGGAGTCGACCCGCCTCAGGGTTGAAGACTTTCAGCGCATCTTGGTATCCATTGCGATGGAACATCTGACAGGGGGACAGCCGACACAATAATTTAGCACGCATGTACAAAGATATTCCTACCATCAACTCGACGGACTCCATATCTTCCTCGTTGAGGCTGAATGTCGAGCAGTTGAGATCACCACAGAGGATCACTTGTGAATTCTTAGGTGAGTAACTTTAAGTTAGAAAAATGCCCCCACCAGGGATCGAACCCGGGACCTACTGATCCACAGCCCAAAGGATCTCATCCGCCTGCGCCTTCCTGTTAGGGTTAATACAATCCCCTTCCCTCCCCAGCACAAAATGGAGGTCCACTATAGTCAATGTTTGACCGGCAGCACCAGTGAGCTCACCAGAAACTATGAGGTAACCCGGACGAAGGAAAGTCCATTCAACCTACTGAGACCATAATTTTGTGGCGCGTGACGGAATCTCTTACCCACAACCATATCCAACCTAAGCCTGTTACCGGAGCTGTATATCCTTGAACTTGGAAGGGCTCAGCGCATTCGACCTACTCAAATTAAAAAATGATCTCCCAAACCTTCGTGCGCACTTTCGAACGTCGACTGTGTGAGAGTTTAAAGTCCAACGCCTACTACGACAACACGGCTTAATTAGACTCGCATCGATGCACATTAGCTGCCGAGGGATGAGCTTTAGCCTTTCAAATTGTCTACTCTCATCATGCCAATGAGTTTTGTCTTGAACATCGAGTAGAATGCTGGAGAATAAGTTTAGTATGGTAAAAAAGGCCGCGGGTAATTATCCAACTTTGGAGAGTCTTTACACACAGTCAGTGATGGTTGAGAGCTCTACAATCAAATACGGCCAACATCATAATTAATACACACGCCAAAATTCGGGTGGCGCACGAAGAACGATAGTGACCCTTTCTGACGCTCACAGTATGGGGTCAATTTTAATATTAAAGTGCGACATTTATGCCCACCTTAGCATCACTGAATCTCTTTTTATTGAGCAAAATGGTGAGGCCCATGTAGTCGAACGGTTGAGAACGTCCTTCACTATGGAAGCCGCTGGCGTATTGTAGACAATGGAAAACCTGAGCAGCATAGATCCGCAGAGGTTCGAATCCCAGAGAGCACATTATTATGATAAAAACAATGTTGGAGGAATATATGTGCGCTTTCGTCAGCTGAGCTTAGGAGTTAACATACGAATTCGGGTAGAAGTTTACGGAAACTAAAAAGAATTTCTCAAAAATTTCCTCATATGTAGCTGACCATGCGCATACATTCCCAAACTGCCTGAGATAGAATCGAACCCCATACCTCTAGAATGAAAACCACCAGAGATACCATTGAACCATTCCAACTTACATATTGTGATATTAATCTCATCACCGGGGGACAGAGCAAGATTGCGACAACGAACGCCAGCGCTCTTAGAATTCTGAACAAAAACCATCAGTTATACCGATCGATTCATATACGTCAAAATCCACTGAAAATGGATACCGTAATTCGCATGAAAACATCAGCAAAGCCAATACTTAAATTATTACACAATGAAAGAATCAGATGTACATTTCGTGGGAAACCGAGAAAGTCGTACTTTCACACTTAATACCTCAGCAAGTTAGTGGAGACTGCCAACAACGACAAGGTATCCGGTTCAAATCTCAGCCGCCCCCCCCCTATTATTACGATGGGAAAGCATTAGCGATGATGGTGAGCAACATTGATGGTAAAAACGACTGGAAAGGATAGAACGGCGCGTTGTGATCGGCGGACAAAATCTGAAAAAAAGGGGAAAATTTTCCTCAAAAAATTATGAATTTTTCAGTACATAGTATTGATTTTCAAGCCCATTAACGATTGCCTCTTTGGAAGCGCTGGCGAATACTTCTTGGAGGCAAACAACATCATAATCACGATTTTGGAGTACCTAGAAAAATAAAAGTTTATGAATTGCTCGAAACTTTACTAAATTTCGCGAGAAAAATATAAAATATAGAATCACTCACGAGCGTGGGAGATCTGATTACGGAAAAATCGTCAGTACGCGAAAGTAAAAGTTTTCGTTTACAAAAAAGACATATAACTTTCGCGTCAAGGAAGCTAATATATATCATGTTTTTAATAAAATGTTGGCGAAATATATGTTCGCTTTCCTCAGCTGAGCCCAGGAGAGTTTCCTCACTAATGAGAGTAGAAATGTACAGAAACCAACAACAATTTCCCGAAATTTCCTCATAATTTTCATATTATCACCAACACATGTAGTTGACCTTGCGCATATTTTCCTCCCAAATCTACACTGTTGAAACAATAAAATGCCGAAGTTCACCCAGGGTAAAAGTCCAATATCCTTTAACGAGTAAATCACCCTTAAAAAACAAAACACTAGTGAAAAATGTATTTCACAACTTACTTCACGTAAAACAATTAGTGTTATCAATCACGGCAACACATACGTTTTAAATTTACAGCAAGCATCGCGCCACTTCACGTTAAACAGTTGAAACCCCAATATCATAATAATACGCGTAATATGAACACTGTCGAAGCTCAGAAGCTCAAGTTTACTGAAAACTCTATAAAATTCAAATCGCGAAAAACATCATGTTTGCCCTGATTCCAACAACGTAGGCATGATTTCACATGTAAAACTCGATGCTTAAGCGCAGGAGAGATCTATTGAAAATCGCGCAAGCGATTCCCTCGTAGGGTAATGGAGTTTCACAACCCGTTTTACGCGAAGTGGTAGCGCAGGACTCGGTGAAAAACGCGGTGATATGCCGTGGTCGCGAAATATGTTTTTAATATCACTAGGGTGGTGAAACTTCAATAATACCTCAATGAGTATTTTAATGCGTTGAGGCATATCCTTGATAGCAGTATCAACATTATAAGTGAGGACTGTGAGATCTTCCATCTTGCCTTTACTGTTGGTCACACGAGCCTTTGAAGTCTTACCACCGATGGAGGCACTAGTACTCATTATTACACTAAACAAACTAAGCAGTAGTCATACCTCAACATGTTATGCTTCGAAGTTTACATGAGAATAACCCAGGTTCAATTCCAACCGAACATCCTTTATTGTTCAATGCTGCTGTTAATTAAAAATCTGGAATGAATATAAGACGACCCAATTCAGACGGGCATTTTCCGAGGATGAGACGCGAATCGATCTACAAGGGTTCTTAAATGAAAAAAAAATTTGAAAAAAATACAAAATTATGGGGGAAATCAGAAATAAATACATTTTTTTTAAAAGCGCAAATTTAAGGGGACAGTTTGAAATGAATACATAATTGAAAAGGAAATTTCCAAATGAATAGGAAGTCACAGCTATTTCGATACGAATTTTTTTTGTAGTCACCTCGGACAGATGATTCAGCACCAAACTAAAATGTGGAAAATTCGACCGAAAACATGACATTAAATATCGATCGGAAAACTCTTAGAAGGAACTCGAAAAAAATAATTTCACCGTTGAATATCGAAAAGTGTATTCTTTTAACAAACTTTAAAAAATGAAATTATCAATTTAGATGATTTTGAAACATCTAAAGTGAAAACTAACTTCAACAACAACAACAGCAGAAAATGAATTTTTGAACTTTTTCACCAATTTCGAATAGCTACACCAAATCGCATAAGTGAGAAAATTCCAAGGAATGAGTCTTGGAAGAACAGATGTTCGCTTTCCTCACCTGAGCTTGGGAGTTTATATACGAATTCGGGTAGAAGTGGATAGAAACCAATGAGAATTTCCTCTCAGAATTTTCATATTGTCACCAACACATGGAGTTGACCATGTGCATATTACTACACTGCAAGGCGTGGTAACACAAACGATTTGATTCTGAGGCGAACGGAAGTGAAAAGGTTAATGATCGATTTCACGAAATCGATGGGGAAACGAAACCATGTCGCAACATAAATAATAAATTCGGAATTTTATTCTAAAAATACAATTTTTGAAGCGGAGTGATTACCACGAAATTTCCCTACGTCGTGGGCACCGAGGTGACACAATAATATCATCTAGCTTGCTAGATAGATTAGTAGATATGAAGCACCAAGAGCCGTAACATAATCATTAATAACTCGGTCTTCAAGATTGAAATGTGCATCACAAGTTAATTGCTATCACGGCAGTGCCATGTTGCGAAGCAGCACGCTACTTGTGGCTCTAATTTTTCACCTAGCGTCCTCATATCTTCTCGCATCAGACCCTCGGTAAAGTCATCGAACCCTGCTTTTCCTTGCCCAGCAGTAGAGTGTAGGTCCAATCCTTGGCTGGCTGATGGCAACAGCAGTCAAACGAGTACATTTACAATTCTCGCGCGCCACAAAATTATATAATGCACGCATGCACAAAAGATATTTTTCCAATAACAGATCATGTGCTGCCGTCTCCAATGCTCTTATCATGATCATCATTACGAAGTTGATCTACAATCCTTCCTAAACGGAGAGAGTAAATGCTGCCGTGTATTTACGAACAGTGTTTCACCCGTGATATGAAAACACTAGTGAATACCGCATTTGCATTTCACTTCGCGAAAAACGCATGTGAGCAGTGAATAACGCGTAAAACACGCGATACGTGATATGGGGTGATTCGCGAAGTGTTTTCAATTCACTTTCACATCGCGTTTTTCACATGGAGTATTACGCCACTTCACGTAAAACGGGTGAAACTCCATTATGTATTTGTCATTATCGCATAAAATTAACTAACTATATGTAACATAATATTTCATTTTTGCGTGATATCATTTGAGTTTCCCGGGCGGCCCTAGTGATACGAAAAACACTAGTGAAAAATATATTTCACGACTACTGCATATCACCGCGAATTTTTCGCCGAGTTTTACGACGCCACTTCGAGCGTAAAAAGAGTGAAACTCCATTATAACTAGTAAATGAACAAATCTAGTTAATACTCGTTTTAACGTAGTTCGCGTTTACACATCTAAATGCCTCCCGAGCAGACGTGGCAGTTTAAAACGGGTTACGACGGAGCGATCGGAAATGCAATTTTTGATGAAAAAACCGCAAAATGGGAATATTCCAATGACAATGAATTCACCCTGGACGAAAATAAAGCATTGGAGAGGACGAGAGATGCTATTCAAGAAATAAAACTGAGGTGATGGAGTTTCACCAGTTTTACGTGAAGTGGCGTCGTAAAACTCGGTGAAAAACGCGATATTCGCGGTGATATACAGTAGTCGTGAAATATATTTTTCATATCACTAGGGTGAAACAACAATAAGTTTATTAATTTCATGTTGCGTAAAATCGTTTGTGTCAAAATTTATTCTTTCGGTCAATTTTCCCCATCTATAATCGTTATTCAAACTAAATATGTTACTCGAAATGTGTTCATTTTTTCATTTTCGGAAATTGCAATTCTACGTCGTTGAATGAAACTGTCATTAAATGGGAATGGCAATTCGTAGATCTTAATTTTTAACCATTTATTTTTCAGCGATTTTATTATTATTATCATCACCGTTTAAATTTTCATGTTAAAATTAAAACATAAGTCTACACATATCATGGAGTTTCACCCGTGATATGAAAAACACTAGTGAATAACACATTTGCATTTCACTTGGCGAAAAACGCATGTGAGCAGTGAATATCGCGTAAAACACTCGATCTGTTTTACGTCATATGAGATGATTCGCGAAGTGTTTTCAATTCACTTCATATCGCGTTTTTCACATGGAGTATTACGCCACTTCACGTAAAACGGGTGTTTACAGTTATTACTAGTAGTATAATCACTAGTGTATATCTAAACTATATATGTTCCCATCAGATTCGAGAGTGGCTCCGTCGATGCTACTACTGCGATTAAGTTTCGTGAAAAGTGTCGTAACGGTTTGTGGTCCGGTCCTACTTCGGGGAAAGCTCTTGGACATGTTCAGTGAGCGAAA
>NW_003215453.1:127573-130454 GCF_000006405.1 Perkinsus marinus ATCC 50983 | reverse complement strand
CATGTTCAGGTGAGCGAAAATTGATTTGATGTAAAAGATTTACATTAGTTTTGGTATAGCAAGAGTGATGAGCTTTGTCGTATTAGAACTGAAAAAAAATATTTTTCTGGAAATTTTTCACGACTTTTAGGAAAATCTAAAGTATGCCATTGGCACAGTGATGAGTGTCTGAATTTAAAATTCCGGAGCTGAGGAAAGCAAACATATATTCTTCCAACACTGGAGTTTTACGGGCGGCCCTAGTGATATGAAAAACATGTTTCACCGACTACTGCATATCACCGCGAATATCGCGTTTTTCACCGAGTATTACGACGCCACTTCACGTAAAACGAGTTGTGAAATTCCCCTGTTATATTTGTTATCACATCCGAAACACACCGATTAAAATTGGTAATTTCAACGAATTTTTGATTCTCCATTTTCCCAGGCTAATTTGGTGATTCTACCGTCGAAACACAAGGACGATTTCGAGCGGTTTTGCGCTCTGAATTTCCAATCGTGTCCTCTGCTGGAAATGGTTGAATCGACATTTACTATCGATGGTGATGGAAATCGTCAATTGCGGTTGATATCAAAAATAGTGGCACCGGGAGCTGATCTACTCACAGGTGAGATGATGATTTTAAAGAGGAGAGGTATGGGAAAATATGCGCATTGTCTACTACATGTGTTGATGGCAATATGAAACTTGTGAGGAAATTTTCATTGGTTTTTGGACACTTCTACCTTAAGTAGGCCTTCGTGACGAAGGGGCGGAGCTCACTGAGTCCACGTCCATGGACTCAATCAATGAATTTTAGATAGGTCCAGCCCGGTTCGATACCCGGGTAGGACATGTCTCCGTCATTGAAGTTTTTCGTGCATATCTCTTCGAGTTCTTCGCATATTCGAGTTTTCCGATTTTTCCCAACACATCCTCATATAGGGGTGACGTTTGATCTATCTGATAGCCTCCCACGCTTCGTAGTTAAGCCAGAATAATTCTGCACGCACGCACAACGCGAAAGTGCTTGTTGTTGCGGTATATGCTTCGCTCGCTCCGCAATTAGCGAGGGAATTTTTTTTAAGGAAAGCGAAAATATATTTTTCTAACACTGGCACAACGAGGAATTGAAATATATTTAATTTCGAATAATGAATTTGGTCATCTCATATATGCATTGGAATGCAGTTTTATCAACACGTTATTAATAAAAAAATTTGTGAGAACTTTTTATAATTTTCGAATATTTTTTTCTCGTAATAATAGAACTATAATGAGCTTTTCAGCGGCTCGAATTTACCAGGAATACTACACAGAACTTGTAGTAGTAGTAGTAGTAGTAGTAGTAGTAGTAGTAGTAGTAGTAGTTGTGTCCAGATGCATCGAAATATACTGTTTATGACAACAGTGGTAAAGTTGAAGTTTTACGAGCCGACAGGAGTGTCCCCAAGAACGTGGAAGCTCTCACTGGTTTCGTATTTGGATGCAGCTTTTCATGGGAGGATAAGCTCGCTGAAGCAGGTGAGTCATCTAGGGAGGGCGGAGCGAAGCGATTATTGTTTACCATTTTCGTACGGAATCAGGGGAGCTCGGGAAACGGAGACCAATAAGAAATTCCCAGAATTTTCAGAATTGTCATCAACACATGTAGTTGACCATGTGAATGTTTTCGTGAGGTAGGGGTTCCACCGAGACATATGGTTCAAGGCAAGAATGTTTCTATGTATCGGACTAATATACCCAATAAGGTGAGCTATACATAATCGATCACGTGATCGATTTGGATGTGGTGATTTTAGACCGCGGGGCCATTCGGTGGAAACTTGGTGGTGAGTATGCGACCTTACCGTTTGGAACAAGTAAGTTTTCCGAAAAATTTTCCCGAAAAATTTTACGATTTATTTCTGCTGGAGTCAGTAAATACTTTTATGTATTTGATCGAGTTTGTAGAATATCGAATCGCGATGGATGGTATGAGTGAAATCTCAAGAATAAAGAACCTAAAAAAACTCGTGTTATGCCAAGGTGGAATATGAACTTTAGAAAGAGGTGTGGTCGATGGAGACCAACGCACATGTGTTGGTTACAATATGAAAATTTTTTGGGAAATTTCGGGAAATTTTCGTTGCTTACTGTACACTTCTACCCCAATTCGTTAATTAACTTGTATAATTAGTGAGGAACTTCTTAAGCTCTGCTGAGGAGAGCGAATATATATATCTCAACACGTAGGAGTAGTGTGAGGTTCACACCGCTGCATCGGGTATTTATAATGGTTGAGATATATATAGTGTAGAGGGACAGAGTCCCTGGGAAAACAGTACACCAAGACTTAGCGCGGTAGATCCGGGCTGAGCTAGCTGTAGCCTGGGAGTAGAATGGAGAGTTTAGATCACATTTTCCTCTACCATTCTCAAAGTCTTATACTTGGTGATACTGAGTCTACGCTCGCTAGGGGAGCTCCAAACCACTAACATAATCAACAAAATATCAAATTCGTTTCCTAAATCGCAAAGGAAAATGTGGGTTTTTGAGATATACGTAGTAAGAGAGCGTAAAAGGTAGATCGTCCTTAAGCGAGTCCGACTGAATTTTATGGGAAAGTTTTTAGTTTTACCCGTTTGACGTGGAGTGTTGTTATAAACCTCGATATGAAGTGAATTGAAAACACACTTTTCAAATTGCATGGGATAAATCGGCCGTGAAAGATTTCACGTTATATTCACTACTCACATACGTTTTTCGCGGAGTGGAATGTGAAATATGTCTTTCACTAGTGTTTTTCATATCATGGGTTTCGTGGAAACTCCATTGATAACAACAATGAAGTTTCGCCCTAGTGATATGAAAAACACTAGTGAAAAGTATATTTCACGACTACTGCATATCACCGCG
>NW_003215453.1:125180-127473 GCF_000006405.1 Perkinsus marinus ATCC 50983 | reverse complement strand
AATATGTTTTTAATATCACTAGGGTGGTGAAACTCCAATAATACCTCAATGAGTATTTTAACGCGCTGAGGCATATCCTTGATAGCAGTATCAACATTATAAGTGAGGACTGTGAGATCTTCCATCTTCCCTTTACTGTTGGTCACACGGGCCTTTGAAGTTTTACCACCGATGGAGGCACTAGTACTCATTATTACACTAAACAAACTAAGCAGTAGTCATACCTCAACACGTTATGCTTCGAAGTTTACATACGAATGACCCAGGTTCAATTCCAGCCGAACGTCCTTTATTTTTCAATGCTGCTGTTAATTAAAAAACTGGAATGAATATAAGACGACCCAATTCAGACGGGCATTTTCCGAGAAATCGCGAGTCGATTTACAGTAAATTTACAGGGTAAATTTGAAATGAATACAAAATTAAGAGAAAAGTACAAAAAAAATGGAAAAAAATACAAAATTCTGGGGAAAGTCAGAAATAAATACAAAATTATTTTTTGAAAAAGCACAAATTTGAGGGAAAAATTTGAGATGAAAACAAAATTGAAAAGAAAAATTACAAATAAATCACTAGAATTCACAGCTATTTCGATACGAATCATTTTTTGTTTTCACCTCGGACAGATGATTCAGCACCAAACTAAAATCTGGAAAATTCGACCGAAAACATGACATTAAATATCAATCGGAAAACTCTTAGAATGAACTCGAAAAAAATAATTTCACTTTTGAATCTCGAAAAGTATATTCTTTTAACAAACTTTAAAAAATGAAATTATCAATTTAGATGATATTGAAACATCCAAAGTGAAAACTAACTTCAACAACAACAACAGCAGAAAATGAATTTTTGAACTTTTTCACCAATTTCGAATAGCTACACCGAATCGCATAAGTGACAAAATTTCAAGGAATAAGATGTCTTGGAGGAACAGATGTTCGCTTTCCTCACCTGAGCTGCGGAGTTTATATACGAATTCGGGTAGAAGCGTACAGAAACCAATGAGAATTTCCTCCCAGAATTTTCATATTGTCACTAACACACGTAGTTGACCATGTGCATATTACTACACTGCAAGGCGTGGTAACACAAACGATTTGATTCTGAGGCGAACGGAAGTGAACAGGTTAATGATTAATTTCACCAAATCAATGGGGAAACGAAATCATGTCGCAACATGAATAATAAATTCGGAATTTTGTTCTAAAAATACAATTTTCGAAGCGGAGCGATTAACACGAATTTCCCTACGAGAGCAATACCACTACTACAGTAACTTGTGACTGATCCCGACTCGTAGACACCGAGGTGACACAATAATATCATCTAGCTTGTTAGATAGACTAGCAGATGTCAAGCACCAAGAACCGTAACAGAATCATTAATGAAGTCATCGAACCCTGCCTTGCCTTGCCCAGATGTAGAGTGTAGGTCCAATCCTTAGCTGGCTGGCAGCAGTCAAATGAGTACATTTACAACTCTCGCGCGCCACTAAATTATATAATGCACTGTTGCAGATCAGGGATGAGACAACGTACTCGTAGAACGCAAGATACGATCGGCTGCTGACGAGGGTGTATACTACTCAGATGGTAGAACCAACTGTATATAGCTATGTCAGCTACTTATGAAAGAACGAGAGGAAGTAAGATAGCAAGATTGAGTGTCCGATCAGCAACACTCCCCGGGCGGCCGAAGCCACATATTACTTCAAAAGATAGCAAAAATGGAGAAGAATATCAATGCCTACTGATCAACAACATCAACTGCTGCGTTAACCTTCTTCAGGTTACCGATGTAATCAAATCTAACTTGACCAACAGTATGAGTGATACCAGCGATCACTCCATTGATACTAACTACAGTATAAATTACATCCTCAATCCAACGTCTATCTAGCTTATTGCGACCATGATTGTAACGCACAACCTGATCACCTGGTTTGAGACTGAATGAGGCTCTAGCTATGCTTTGACCAGCATAAGAACTGCGAGATCTCATCATAGAGTCGAGATTCTCGGCTTCCATAGCAACATAAACGCTATCATCAGAAATACGCTGAGTGAACGATAAGATCATTGCATCCAACTCACGAGTGGTCGGAATGCGCAGAGGTAGATTGTCCGCTAATGCAACCTTAGCAGGCTTACTCAGCTGACGCATAGTTGATAAGCTAGCCGGTAATGCCCGACCATACACGAAGTGTAAGTCGGAGCTGAAGTACCCACTGCTCAATGATGGTCTCGTTATATTATTACAGATATAGCATGCCCGTGGTAGAAGATCGTAC
>NW_003215453.1:110737-125080 GCF_000006405.1 Perkinsus marinus ATCC 50983 | reverse complement strand
TGAGTCCAAGAGGAATATGAGAATTCCCGAGCTGAGGAAAGCAAACATATATTCTCCCAACACTGGAGTTTCACGGGCAGCCCTAGTGATATGAAAAACATATTTCACGACTGCTGCATATCACCGCGAATAATATCGCGTTTTTCACCGAGTTTTACGCCACTCCACGTGAAACGGGTTTCAACGAATTTTTGATTTTTCATTTTCCCAGGCAAATTTGGTGATTCTACCATCGAAATACAAGGACGATTTCGAGCGGTTTTGCGCTCTGAATTTCCAATCGTGTCCTTTGCTGGAAATGGTTGATTCGACATTTACTATCGATGGAAATCGTCAATTGCAGTTGATATCAAAAATAGTGGCTCCGGGAGCTGATCTACTTACAGGTGAGATAATGATGGGAAAATATGCACATGGCCAACTACATGTTTTGATGGCAATATGAAAATTGTGAGGAAATTTTGGGAAATTTTTGATTGGTTTTTGTACACTTCTACCGTAATTCTATAATTAGTGAGGAAATTTCAGAGGAAAGCGAACATATGTTTTTCTAACACCGGAACAACGAGAAATTGAAATTGCGGAGCGAGCGGAGTATATACCGCAACAACAGGCACTTCCGCGTTGTGCGTGCGTGCGGAATTAGTTTGGCTCAACTACAAAGCGTAGGAGGCTATCAGATAGATCAAACGACTCCTCTGAATGCCGAGGTGTAGGGAAAAATAGGAAAACTCGATTATGCGACCAGCTCGAAGAGATATGCACGAAAAACTTTAATGACGGAAAACTGTCCTACCCGGGGATCGAACCGGGGAGCTATGTCAAATTCATTGATCGAATCAATAGACGTGGACTAAGCGAGCTCCGCCCCTTCGTCACGAAGGCCTAGTATTTTTAATTTCGAATATCAAATTTGGTCGTCTTATATATGCATTGGAATGCAGTTTTATCAACAGTTTTTTATAACAATGATTTTTTTGTGAAATTTCCTTATAATTTTCGAATTTTTTTGGTGATAATAGAATTATGATGAGCTTTTCAGCGGCTCGAATTTACCAGGAATACTACACAGAACTTGTAGTAGTAGTAGTAGTAGTAGTAGTAGTAGTAGTTGTGTCCAGATGCATCGAAATATACTGTTTATGATAGCAGTGGTAAAGTTGAAGTTTTGCGAGCTGATAAGAGTGTCCCCAAGAACGTGGAAGCTCTCACTGGTTTCGTATTTGGATGCAGCTTTTCATGGGAGGATAAGCTCGCTGAAGCAGGTGAGTCATATAGGGAGGGCGGAGCGAAGCGATTATTGTTTACCATTTTCGTACGGAATCAGGGGAGCTCGGGAAACGGAGACCAATAAGAAATTCCCAGAATTTTCAGAATTGTCATCAACACATGTGGTTGACCATGTGAATGTTTTCATGGGGTAGGGGTTCCACCGCGACATATGGTTCAAGGCAAGAATGTTTCTATGTATCGGACAAATATATCCAATAAGGTGAGCTATACATAATCGATCACGTGATCGATTTGGATTTGGTGATTTCAGACCGCCGGGCCGTTCGGTGGAAACTTGGTGGTGAGTATGCGACCTTATCGTTTAGAACAAGTAAGTTTTCTGAAATTTTTTTCGGAAGAATTTTACGATTTATTTCTGCTGAGTCAGTTTTATGGGAAAGTTTTTAGTTCACCCCGTTTTATGTGAAGTGGCGTTATAGAGCTCGATATGAAGTGAATTGAAAACACACTTTGCAAATTGCATGGGACAAATCGGCCGTGGAAGATTTCACGTTATTCACTACTCACATACGTTTTTCGCGGAGTGAAATGTGAAATATGTTTTTCACTAGTGTTTTTCATAGCATGGGTTTCGTGGAAACTTCATTGATAACAACAATGGAGTTTCACCCTAGTGATATGAAAAACACTAGTGAAAAGTATATTTCACGACTACTGCATATCACCGCGAATAATATCGCGTTTTCCGCCGAGTTTTACGACGCCATTTCACGTAAAACGGGTTGTGAAACTCCACTGATAATATGCCACCCCTGTCTGCAGGTCCCCCTCGTTATTGATATAACTAGTCGCTTTCCCCTAGCACATGGTCGACCAATGCACGTTGGTGACGGCAGTGCTATTGGAGTCGACGTAACCAAACCTTCACATTATGGTGACACTATAGAGGTCAATGATAATGAGGTGAGGAGGAGTTATATCGATCATTCGTATATCATTGGAGTTTCACCCGTTTTACGGAAGTGGCGTAAAACTCGGTAAAAAACGCGATATTATTCGCGGTGATATGCAGTTGTCGTTAAATATGTCTTTCACTACTGTTTTTGATATCACTAGGGTGAAACTCCATTGGAGTTTCACGGGCGGCCCTAGTGATATTAAAAACACTAGTGAAAAATGTATTTCACGACTACTGCATAGCGTTTTGCACCGAGATTCACGCCGTTTCACGTGAAACGGGTCGCGAAACTCCAGTGGAGTTATATCTCGTTTTACATGGAGTTGCGTAATACTCCATGTGGAAAACGCGATATGAAATGGATTGAAACACTTCAGAATTATCTATGTTTTTCATATCACTAGGGTGAAACTCCAACACTGGTTTGTTGTTTACAGGTTTGTGTGTTCTGGTGTTGCGGAGTGACCTCGACAGTTGGTGCCTTATCCGCTTCGTTGGAATTCCTTATTACCCATAGTCCCGGCCATATGCTGGTTCTTGATATTACTAACGATATGCTCATCGATATTGGTGACACTTGAAGGCTTGTATTTTCTGAGATTTCATTCAATGTGTGAAGAAAAGTGTTAGTCAATTTATCGTGACAGAGTATAGTTGGAGTTTTTATGGTAGGATTCACATTATCAATTTCATTTTCGACAAATTGAAATTGTTGAGTTTCGAATTGAGAGCGTCTGAGAACTGCCGAAAATGAATAGTTCGGCAACTGTTAGTTTTGCATAGAAGCGACGTGCAAGTGTACTATTAAAAACTTCACATACTCAGTGTGGGAAAATATGCACATGGTCAAGTACATGTGTTGGTGACAATATGGAATTTTTGTGGAAATTTCGAGAATTTCTCATTGGTTTCTGTACACTTCTACCCGAAGTAGTGAAGAAAGCGAGCATATATTTCTTCAACACTGAGTAGGAATCACCATCAGTTGTGGTAGAATGAACTCTCCATACTTTGCACGAAATCTATATGCACGCGTGCACACCCTACATCAATAATTCTGGCAGTAGTTTGTATCGGTCACCTTGTCCACTCCTACAGGGTTAGGGCGAATATAAAAGCCTTCAGCTCGGTCGGCCTCATCACGTGATACAGAAATGGTGTGATCGAATGGGAAATATATACAGCAGTGTGCTTCACATGTTGTGTATGATGACATTGTATACGACGATTGATGTATTGCTCGCATTTTATATATTTGAGCCATCATCGCTCGCCAAGATATCCGCGTGAGTATCCGAAACCGTAGACCCCAATGGTCGATTCGGTTGTATTAATTAGGCTCCTTCAATCCGGTCCTCTCTGAAATTGCGTTGTCAATTACGGATCTAACAACACTTCCTGACGTGTTGTGTTTATAATAAACATAACGTGATGAAAAATAACATTAGTTTAACTCCTCTTTGATTTTAATGGCACCATCGCATGCTCTCATCGATGGTCATATAGTGCCTGTAGATATATCTTCAACTGTTGGCAGATCTACAGCGGTTCAACTTGACGCCCTACGAGCCCAACTTGGTGAATTTTTCATTTCTCGCTGTCGTTTTTTATTGTTATTACTCCACAGGTATTGGCGTGGATCCATGGTATGACTATTCGTACATGCGTGCACAGAAAGCTCGGAAACGTGGGGACGGAACGGTAAGGAATGTATTTTTCTTCGAGAAATCGAATCGTTTCTCATCAAGAAATTTTGGAGCGTAAAATATGAAGAAATGTAAATGACTGCGCTCTTATACGGTAGAGTGAAACGATCGTATTTGAAAATTGTTACTTGAATTTTTCGGTGCACCGATTTCAAAGTTCATAGCTCAGAACTTTTGCCCACTATGTAATGAATGGGTGCTTAGAGACCTTAGATGAGCTTCCCTAAACTTCTTGTCATCATTGTGTGTTTATATATTTCTACACTGTAGGCGAGCGACCAGGAGGATTTTGAAGCGATGGTGGCCAAGTTGAAGAAGAGTGACCAACCCAAACGTCGTTACATGGGCGTCACTGAACAACTCAACTCAATTCTAAAAAAACAACAGAAAGCTAGAGGTGCGAAATCGGAAGAATAACACTTTCGATGGAGGGTCGTAAGCGGACCTGATTTGAATCTTCCGGTGCTGAGCCTAGAGAGAATCTTTAGAATATACTATCACTCTGCGGGACAGAGTGATTCGCTTCGGAATTCGTCTCTAGCGATGGACAAAAGGAATCATTAAGTATTTACATTTCACCGCTTCACAAGTATTACTAATCATCCGGGTTCGAATCCCACGTCCGGTATTTTTAACTCGTTGCGATTCAGACGAACAGAAAAAGTTAGTCAAAGCCACCGCCCCTGTGAAGAAGTCCGCGCCCGTGGTGGCTGTGCGAAAGCCGAAGAAGCTCAGAAGAAGGCTGCGCTTGTCAGCAGTGTTCCGTTCGTTGGGTCGAGAGGATAGAGTCAAGTAAGGTGTTGTGGTGAAATCTTGCAATCTTGCATTTCCTCAACGGCAGGGATCGTAAGAGTGTAGTTCCTGATGATGATCGGTATACGCCGAATTATGCTGTTTGTTGGCCTTCGATGAAAGTGAGTCGAATTGGACGAGTTGTGATGATGATGATGAGGAGAGGCAGGTCGCTGATTTCAATAAGAGGGAGCCGTCGGAGACGCGAAGGGATAGAGTGAAGGCTCTTGAGGAGGAGAGGCGTTCGATCTTAGTCAAGGCGATAGAGAAGCGAGAGAAGGCCGCTGAGGATCCGGTAAGAGACAATTAAGAGATCAGTCTCTGTAGTTTAGTGAGGGATGTTCGCGGATATCGACCATTAGGTCGTGGGCTCGATCCCTGGTATATTTGAAATATGTTTTCGTCAGGGCCCTGTGGAGGGGGAGGAGAAAACTAAGCGAGTGAGAATGTATGGCTACGACGACGATGAGGATGAAGACGAGCGGGATGATATTTATGGTGATTATGATGATGATGATGATGATATCATTCAAATCGAGGAGGTGACCTACTGATGCCTTTGATGTCGAAGTTCCTTAATTGAATTGATTGTTCTCAGAGGAGAGGCCGTGGTGGGGATCCTCTCAGTTCTATACCGAGAGATGCGTACATACTAGGCGGTGGCTCTGGCTCGATAAGAATACCAGATTTTGATAAGTAGATTTGCATACCTGTTTCGTATCTTTCACGCTCAACCTCAGGATGCTCCCAAGACCCGATGTTGTTACTCGCAATGTGAATGAGTTTATCCCCGCAGAGAATGCTGATTTGGCCAGCAGTAGGTCGTCGCCATTCTCGAGTTTTTATCGATTTTCTAGGCACCAGAGTGAACCCACTGGCGAACCTAATAGAGTTCAGGAAAATGCCGGGAGGACAGAAGTCTTCGAAGGCTCGTAAATCACTCTTGCGTGGCGAGCCCGTACCGTTGGATCCGGATGCACATCGGTAAGGATTCCCGAGGCAAATTAGTCGGAAATTCGTGCTTTGATTTTGTGCCGTATGATGGGAAAAAGTTCGTCTCCACAGTGTTTAGTGAAATGAATGTAAAACTCAGGATCCATCTGGAGCTGTGAAATGTGGTTCGTATTTGTGGAATCTATAATAGAGGCGGAATTCCGTGATCATTTGAAGACCACGAAGTTTGACAAAATATGCACCACGAGGGAAAATTTCCGTTGGTCCTACACTTTTCTGTCCAGGGTCGTGTGCATTTTTTCGATTGTTTTTCGGCGAAGAAAACAAGTCGTACTGTAGGGATATTCTCAGGCCTCGGCCGAAGACGGGCGTGACTTTTGCCGATCAACTGCCCCGGGGGGTTGCGGTGGGTAGGGGGGAAAAGAGTCGTCACGACGCCGCAATGCAAGCGCTCGGGGTGGACAGGTAACGGCTCTCTGTGGTTCGAAGAGACTACGTTTTGTATCTCAGTTCCCTTCGTCGTATCACAACGACGTATCTTTCGAATCTTCATCGTGAGGGAATCGGTCATCATGATATGAGTCTTCAGCTTGGCCGATCTCAGCGTGCACGTCAAACTGATAATCCTCCCGACAGGTGAACATACCATCTCTCTTTGAACTCACCGGAAATATGATATAGGCCGGTGGATGTCGTTGGCACAGGAGCTGACAACACGGCAGAAGAACCGAAAACAAGCGAACCAACGGGAATTACGTAGGGCTGCTAGCGCTTGTATATTCTCCTCATCCGAAGAGGCTTTCAGGTTCGGCAAACAGTTGAGTAGATCTCAAGCAGCATTAGGGAACAGGAATACAGCACGAGATTCGCAGATCGCCTCCCATGTGATTAGCACGGAGGTTGGTTCTGTTCGTTGCGCATTCGAATGATAACGGCCGTTCAGATGTTGCCTGTGGAAGCTCTCGACCCTCAAGTGATGAGGCCCAGGTTGCACCCTGTGATTATGGATATCCACATAACCCTTCCTGAGCCTTCCCTGTTCAATCCTCTTAGAAGTGGGGCTTCTCCCATGGACGAGCTCGCACTTGAAATTGGTTTAGTTACTAAGGCTTACAACCACTCGACAACGGCGTTTGCTGAACCCGGTCTCGGGGCTCGTAACAGGTAAGTCGTTCAATTTTTTCTACGCTTCTCGCTACCATTATCAGACATACATCTAGCGAGCCCATCCTCCCTGGCACTGCAAGCCGTGAATATTGGTATGCTAATTACAACGACGCCTTTTCCTGGCCGACCGGATATGAAATTAACTAAATTTTGATGACTTCGATGTTGATGTTGGTGTATAATCTGCTGAAGCTGTTGGGTTCTCGCAGTTCTCAATGTCGGCTACGCCGGTGTCCCCATATGACAATCGTTGTTTTCCCGACTACGATGCGACTAAGCTAGTCCTACCAGGGAGGGTGAATTACCGTGGGTGACCTGCCAACCTAAGTGATCTTCTATGCACTCGTTGAGCAATCGAACTCCCTCGCGGATTGTAGCTCGTCGAAGAGACGCCTTCCACATTTATTAACTATGTTATACCGAACACATCAGGGGCCACCAGTTGTATAAGGGGTTTCGATGCTCAATAGGCTGAGCTCATCCAAAGCGACAATGCCTTGTATATCAGCGGGATAGATATCATGCGCAGACAGTCAATCACTCGCGATCCGTATTGGGAGGCCATGTATTCGGCGCCTTCTAGTTCCTTGACCAATGAGGAAAGTTAGCTTTCGATCTTCAGAAGACCAGAGAGGTTCATCATAATGCACCATTGTGAGCAAGCTCACAGCCAGCCACCCCTTTACTCGCATGACTATAGCAGTGATTTCAGCTTGTAAGTCATAACGACGAGGTAAATGGAGTATGCTGTTCTTCAATGTCAAATAATGTCACTCGCATAGTGAACACAATACTGCGATAATCGTAGACTCCCCGTGTAAAGTTCTCGTGGTGATGAAGATGAAGAAATTCCACAAAACCTGCTGAGTCAGCAGTATCGAGTCATCAAGTTATTAACTTCATCACTGATCGACTCAACGAGGTCGAGTCCAGTTTCACGGTGAGGTATGATAACCTCATAATGAGATCATTCCAGGATCTCGACGTCTTTAGCGTTGTCAGAGGTCAGGCTTTCCGTCTGGTATCAGTGAAAAGATCAGAATCAGGACACTTCACCGTAAATTGAAAAGCAAAGCATATGGTGGGGTACATAAGAACATCATTGAGTACAACATGGAGGATCGGTGGCAACAGCGATAACATGAGGATACTTCGCTTCAACAGATCGAGCAGTGTCTTCTCCCTTTCCTCTTATTGCGAGTCGACTTCTTGGTTCGAATGCGTTCAGGAGATTCCATCAACTCAGCGGTGGATCGGCTTTTAGCCGACTCGTCCTTGGGTACTCCAACTGGAAACTCTGGTCTTTCACGGCTAGGCAAGCTAGCATTCATTGGAATTTCCTTCTTGTGGGTCGACTCTTCAGTTTGAATGCTTTCAAGAGATTTCATCAACTCAGCGGCGGATCGTGCGTCAACCGACTTATCCTTGGGTACTTCAACCGACGACTCTCCTGATCTTTCACCGTCAACATCACCGGGATGCAACCCCAGTTCTTTGTCTGGCAACATCAATTCAGTGTTGGAGGCGATGCCTTCCATTTCCGCTCTAGTTTCCCTCTGAGGGAAGAGGTGACACAGTCTCTCTTTGAGATAATTATAAGGATCGGCGTCTTCGATACTCTCCATCACACCAAGGCCATTGAAGATGAACACGGTTGCGATACGACATGTGAATGCATCGAGAGGTGGTGATAAAATGTCTAAGCTCATCATCGGGTCTTCTGTGTCTCTCAACCCGTCGGCTGTCCTCTCTTGAATGATCCCATCAGAGCTCCTGTGCGAACGGTAAACAAAGACAGCAGGTGGCGACTCACCGTTCATAAGAGATGCCGTCAGGGCATTGCAGAGAGATGATCGACAACTTCCGAGACGTGCCGAGACGGTCAAAGATGATCGATTCTGATGAGTCCTCGGCTGGCTGAACAACACAGACTCCTGTTGACTCGGTTTCCTCATAGCTCAGACGAGCTTTTCTCTGAAGGTCAATAACAATAAGAAGAGATGGAACTTCGAATAGAGCATACTCACCCTTATCCAGGCTCTCAGGCCGTTATCTCCATATCGGTAACACATATGGTAACGAAGGGTTTCGAATTGCGACAGCGTTTCATAAGCGATATTTTTATGGAAGTATGTTGCTAAATCTTTTACCACATCTTTGCAGTTATCGCCGCGGACTTTTCGGAAATCGTCAAGAAAATCTGATATTGCTTCACTTTTCCCGTCGGGCATTATTCGAGTGAAACTTGTCTCATTGCGACTAAACATGGAAAGAGCGCTCCCGAGTGGATCACCTCGAGATGCATTACAGTTCATAACGAATCTTGCCTGGGCACGACAACGCCTGGGTCTTGAGACTTCTCAACCGAGCTCTACTAGGATCAAAACGAATGACAATCTTATCAGAAGTATCAGCCTCGGTGGCAATACAATTGTGAGGGCCTCGTTCATTCTCATCCTAAAAGATTCTTCCATCGTCAAATAAGCTTTGGGATTTACCTCAGAAGCAACCAGCAGATCACCAGTCGACAGGCCCTCAGTGAAGACTGAGGAAAGCAGTGGAGTGAACAGGAGTAGATACATGATATAGATAGAAACTTCGAACACCAGCAAACGCGCTCTTAGCCGTAAGTTTATCTCCATGTCTTCGTAGCGGGTCTTGATCTAGGAACGTTCGTAATCATCAAGTTCTCTTCAATGTGGACGTAGCCCTAATGGACGTTGAAGGAGAGCGAAGGTCTGCACTCAAAATGGAGAAATATGTCAATAGCAATGGATGAATCAATCTCAGTACATGTTGATATGGTTAAATCGAGTCTGAGACCCTCATGGCGAGGTATGAGATCACCCCAGCGGATCAGTCTCAGTATTAGCGATAAAACCAGCAACAGACACTTTGAAAGCCGCCGTAGATTGACAAGCAAAACATGTGGTGACAACATTACCGAGTACAGCATGTTGGATTAGCGATAACATCAAACATCGAGTATGAGATTACTTGCCTTCAACAGAGCGAGCAGTGCTTCCCTTTCTTTCTCATTGCGGTTCGTCGATCCCGGATCAACTTCGTGGTTTCAGTGAGCTCAGGAGATTTCGTCAAGTCAGCGTATCTTCTCCCAACCAACTCACTCTTGGATACTCCAGTCGATACGATAGATTTCTCTTGCTTCCTACGGTTGTATCTTCTCCCAATCGACTCCTCCTCGGGAGCTTCAGTCGAGAAGATAGGTTCTTCTGGCTTCCTGCCGTTGTATTGTCTTTCGACCGACTCCTCCTCGGGAGCTTCAGTCGAGAAGATAGATTCTTCTGGCTTCCTGCCGTTGTATTGTCTTTCGACCGACTCCTCCTTGGGAGCTTCAGTCGATACGTTAGGTTCTTCTGGCTTCCTGCCGTTGTATTGTCTTTCAACCGACTCCTCCTTGCGTACTTCAGTCGATACGTTAGGTTCTTCTGGCTTCCTGCCGTTGTATTGTCTTTCAACCGACTCCTCCTTGCGTACTTCAGTCGATACGTTAGGTTCTTCTGGCTTCCTGCCGTTGTATTGTCTTTCAACCGACTCCTCCTTGCGTACTTCAGTCGATACGTTAGGTTCTTCTGGCTTCCTGCCGTTGTATTGTCTTTCGACCGACTCATCCTTGCGTACTCCATCAAGGCTGATAGACTCTCCTTTTCTTCTACGGCGGAACAAGTCAACATTAGTGGGAGTAATGTCAGGAGAAATGATGTCTTCTTTTTTCACTCCAGCTGATTTCTGATGGAATAAGTCACACATGATCGTTGTCAAGACTTCGAATGTAGGAGAACCAATCTTCTCCACTCCGACGCCAAGACCGGTGAACATAAGAACAGTCGCTTCGAGACATGTGGATGCTGATAGAGGGCGCAGAGCGATGTCAAGATCCACTAGAGGATCTTGCGATAAGGTCCACTGTTTCCCCTTTCGGTTGTTTCTCGCGTGAATTATTCCGTTGATACGCCTGACAAAAACGTTCGACTAAAGCACTGCGGAAGTAGCAGGTCGTTCCTCTACCCTCTGTAATCGGTACCATCGGAACATGGTAAAAATAGAGTTCTCAAACTGCGAGTGTCCCTATCACGATGGAGAGCTATTGAAATTGAAGGATTTCCCCTTTTCTCGGAGAGGACGCAGCCTCCTATCGGGGTGTTGTCGCCGGAGTAATCACTATTTATCCCATCCTGAAATTAAACCGAACCTGTTGGGCATAATACATGCCATATTTTGTGGGCTAGATTGCAGAGCATCATTAGAAGATGAATTAGCCACGAGCTCTACTACTACTACTACTACTACTACTACTACTACTACTACTACCAGTTCCCCTAATATCGGGGAACTATCGGGGCCTGATAGTCCTGATGATCTCGGTAGAATTTGACCGGTTCATATTCCGGGCACAATACAAGTTGTATTGTGCCTGGAATATTTATACAACATTTATACAAGTTTATAAATATATCATACAAGATGTATTGCACAATATTTGCCTGTGTTTTGGCCGCTATTAACCTCACATGGTAGAATTGGAACATCCACATTCCGGGTAATTTTCCGAAATTGTAATCTAGAAAATACTCTGTCACTTACATAGATCCACTGCTTTAACTTCAAGTTCGTGTACTCCAAGCAAAGAGCGTTATTGAAGTTTAAATATGAGTAGTCGGTAGAACGCTGATAAATTCTCTTTAATCCATACACTGCATCTTGGCAGGTCTCCCAGCGATGCAAACCCATACGGTGAAGTGGGTCGGTTCCTCGTGACACTACACCAGTAGATGATGTAGTGGTCAGAAAAGAAGCATCTTCAACGTTCCTACCAAAACGAATTGTGATGATGAGAATGAAAAACAGTGTCGTAGAGTGACTACGAGTGATGATGAAGTCCTGGGCATGTGAGATCCTTGGTGAAGAGTTTCCTGCCGTCGAAGTGAAACTCAATCTTATCGTTTCTACCAGGGATTGCAAGTCTTGGGGTAACGACACAAGTCGACCAGTTACCATCACCTTTTATCGTAGTGATTACAATATCATCCTAAACGACATAGTGATAGAAAAAGAGATCGAATACACGTACGTTTGAATGGGGGAGCTCATGCTTGTCACTGACGATTGTGGATCTACCCACTACGTGTGGAGGTGCGAGTAGTAGTGTGAGAAGTAGGTGTGAGAACATCACTAACTACGATAAGACGTTCATTAGGAAGGTGAAGTAGGAATCGGTCGGTTGATGAGTTCCTTCACATAAGATAGTCGCGTAGAGGGCGGAATTACTGTATGCACTGTGTAATGCGCGAAATCATTTCCGAGCTCGAACATTCACCCCGACTCAGGAAATAGAACTGCTGGTCATTTGATTAACTTTTTAAGGGTTCTATAATTGAATCTACTAGTTAGACCATGTTTATGCTCGTGACCATGATTGTGAGAAGTTACTGTAATCTTGCGTACTTAGTCATTCTTATAATTCCTCAACGCCACCAAAGGAGTATTATCATCATCTCCTTGACGACATTATGGGTACCTCATTCACTCCAACCTGCAACAAGGAGCTGACAGCTCACATTGATTGTGTCAAGTCTTTTTTGAGAGAAGCTCGGACCAAACATACTCCGTAATAATGACTAATATAATATCAACGAAAATCATATGAGGATTACTATCAGATACCTACCGGGTACTGGTGATCCTAACTTTGATAAATGCTCTGATTCTAGAGAGTATTTCGCCAAGTAAGTACCTACTCTTGTTTACACAACCTCACAGGCTTTGTTTGGGAACCTTCACCGAATCCTCGTATGAGTATCATCAGCGTATCTCGGTGTAAGCACCTTCTCTCTGCACCCTAGTATGATGAGATCCTTTATGTACTATGTATCTTCTTATAACAACCTCTTCCGTATCTTCTTATAACAACCTCTTCCGTATCTTCTTATAACAACCTCTTCCGTATCTTCTTATAACAACCTCTTCCGTATCTTCTTATAACAACCTCTTCCGTATCTTCTTATAACAACCTCTTCCGTATCTTCTTATAACAACCTCTTCCGTATCTTCTTATAACAACCTCTTCCGTATCTTCTTATAACAACCTCTTCCGTATCTTCTTATAACAACCTCTTCCGTATCTTCTTATAACAACCTCTTCCGTATCTTCTTATAACAACCTCTTCCGTATCTTCTTATAACAACCTCTTCCGTATCTTCTTATAACAACCTCTTCCGTATCTTCTTATAACAACCTCTTTTGTATCTTCTTATAACAACCTCTTCCGTATCTTCTTATAACAACCTCTTTCGTATCTTCTTATAACAACATCTTTTGTATCTTCTTATAACAACCTCTTTCGTATCTTCTTCCCACTGTCAGATGTATGGGAGAAAGGCCCGAAGACAGAAGTATGTTCCGTCGAACCATGTCTACAGAGATGCCTCAACCATGCGAGATGGAGCTCAATGTAACCATACCACTCCATACACGATTCATATCTTCTCTCAGCTCCATGGTCAATGTGTTGGCAACTACTTGACCCAGTCTATTAGAACTGGAAAGGACTACATGTTCTTAGGAAGAGGATCGTCACAGAGTAAGGTCGCGTCGTTCGTATGCTTATATATTTTTCCAGGTGAGGATAAGTGTTTCCTCACTCGTGCAGCATTCGAGAAATGTATGATGTATCAGAAGATAACAGAGCGAGCGACGAACGAGGGGCAGGTGGGGCTAGCTGACCTATTCCGTATCTTACACGCTCAACCTAAAGATTCCTCATCAGGTTGAATATGCTGATTTCTCGCGACGATTCGGTCGACAGACCCAAACGACCCTCGGAGCTGAATAATACCATGTTGTTTATGATACTCGAAAATGTACAGCCACTAAGCTGTGCTCGTGTCCTTCAAAGGGACTCATATTGATTATCATTTATACTATCGTATTTAGTTCTAGTAGTGTGGGGGCGACAATGTGCACATGCTCAACTACATGTGTTGGTGACCATTAAAATTGTGACGAAATTTTGGGAAACTCTTGGTTGCTTATGTACACTCCTAACCCGAATTCGTATATAAACTTGTATGATGGTTGAGGAAGCTCCCGAGATCACCTCAGGAGTGCGAAGTTCGCACTGCGAACATATATTCTAGTACTGAGTTCTAGTATATCATCCAAGTAACACTGAACATAGCGACTTTTCCGAAGCGGGGATTGATGATCCATGACGTCACTAAATACCAGTGTTGGAATATATGTTCGTTTTCCTCAGTTCAGTCCAGAAATTCTCTCACTAACAATAGAAAGTTACATTCAAATTCGGTAGAGAGCCAATTTTCCTCAGAGTTACCGCGAATGTTACCTACACATGTAGTTGACCATGTGCATGTTTTTCCACACCGTTAGAGTCACTCACAAAATGCTATGAAAAGTGTCAAGACTTTTCAATACTTCAACACTTCAATCTCAATAAGATTCCAATACACTCTGTTCGCAAATCCCAATATTCGACTAGTACATCCCACCCG
>NW_003215453.1:105006-110637 GCF_000006405.1 Perkinsus marinus ATCC 50983 | reverse complement strand
TCTGCAGAATGAAATGCCGACTGCAATGGGAGGAACCTCGCCGAGCAAGTCGAGTGTCGCCAAAGCAAGTGGCTTAGTTATGAGGGAAGGAGGTGCACATGTGAGGGATGATAACGTGAGTGCTGGGAATGGAAATGTGGTGGGTTCGATTCCGGCATCGATTGTTTTTTCGTGTCCTAGGTACCTCCTGAGGGCGCATCCCGCAAACGTAGAAAGTCGTGGGAAGATCGGAAGCCAGTTCAAGCGAGGAAACGTCAAAGGCGACAGAGGAACAATAGCAGGTAGGAAACGGCTGTTGGTTTGGGTGATGGGACTGGTTGTGATTAGTCCGGTAAATTTGCAATCAGCGGAGAGCAGGGGAGGCACCAATGGTAGCAGTCGAGCTAATGCGAGGACGCGTGGGAGGAGGGAACGAAGGAAGAGGCAACAGAGGGCTAAGCAGGAGGAACAGATGAATCGACGACGTTTGTTTTAATATTAGAGTACAACTTATGTTTCTTGAATGGAAGATTAGGACTAGTGTTAGCGATGAGAGGGTATGGTTGGGGGGAAGTATTGGAAATGTGGTATGTGAACTTGAGTGAATGAGTACTTGCTGATATCATCGAGGAGAGGGAATGGTGAGAATTTACGTCAGATTTCGTCCCTGGAAAGGTAGCGCCGACCGGATATGTTTAAATGGATGCGTTCGGGTATGTTTCTTAACGTCACTCAAGAACCAGCGAACCAGCATATCCTAAAGTACTTCGAGATTCCACCTTATAAAACAGCACGGCTCGATCTGTGGTATCAGGACTTTTCCAGATGAAAATGTGTGTGTTATTCGCATTCATTGAGCATACACGGACTAACATTAAGAACGATTTCGAACTATCCACTTGAGCTCTTGGTCATTATTGAGGTGAATAACCATAAAACCAGGCGTGAAATTCATAAAAGTAAACCGCATCGGATGGATGGCGAGAGGCAGTATGAAAGTTCAGGAATGCATTTACCAAGTTACAATAGCGGTGTTGCTTGCAGCTGTTGTTGGTATACCTTATAAGCTCGAAGCTAGACACGTACTACCACCCAGAGTTATTTATCTGAAAATCAACTCGCATCATTCGATATTACGGGGCTGAATCAGGAACGATTGCCGTTACTCGAAGGAGCCTGTGTATGAATTCAATAGCAGTGGGGGAAGAGTTGGTAGGGAAATGGAAAGATGTTAGAATTACATTTGAGCTGAAAGATTCGAAAAATAATTATCGACTGTTGTCGTACATGCTGAGAATGCTCTAATAATGAGGTAATGTCAATCACTGTCAACAGAAAATGATGAATTCTTTTCTCATGATCATCATGTGTATGTTGATGTTGGTTAGTGTAACACGGCGGGTATACTCACATCAGATCAAAAGCGATACACAGACCAAACAACGAATCATTGGAACCAAGGAGTACTACGGTGAAACTAATGAGGGCGGATCTAATTCATAGCGAATGATGATGATGATACTCAGCTACTCAGGCAATCCAAAGATTTTAGGCTATTTCACCTCACGTACACACTCGTTCGTTGAATCGTAACGTCGTTACGGTAACGAGTAATGCATTCCCCAACGCATGACCAGAAGTATTCCTGATGGGGACACTCAAAGCACATGGTCATCAAAGCCCGCCGACACGTGACATCTGAATAATATAAGCAGTAAGATGATTCAGTAGAATACTATTCGAAGAGAGAAATAATACGGGCCGAGCAAATCACTACGGAATAGATGACTTCGACTACTCTTAATAGAATGCAAACAGCACATTTCCCCTTCCCTTAGGTGAATAAACCTCAACACAACAAGAAGAATAACACTCAAGAGGATATCGCTTTCTAGCCAACTTGAGCTCTATCAACTGTGATACCAGTCCGTCTCGATATTCATCGGTACCTAACAATAACAATAGAGTAAACCATTAATGCATTAAATATTATTACTTGTGGAATCCAATATCGTTGGCCTTCTCCCTGAAGCATTGACGGCACATCATGAGGCCGTACTTGCGGATGAGACCGTGCTGGTTGGAGCACACACGGCACTGACGAGAACCAGGCCCGAAGTTACGAGGACGAGTCATGTAGAGATCCGGCATAGTGGATTAGGTTGGGTAGCGAACTCTCTAATGGAGAACATAATCCGTATCTATCAGCATCAACCCTAAGATACCTCCCAATGACTAATAACAGCAAGACGACGCAGATCGATCTAACGCCAAGACTGCCTCCTCAATAGGTCTCTGATCCTCTACGAATAACTGTATCACAGTCAGACATGACCATCCAAGGGTCTACCTCCCTAAGGGCCTCTGAGCACACCAAGGAGAATGGCAATCGATTGCGCTATAAAAGGGTGAATAGATCTGAGGAAGTGTGAGAATGCAAGATTACTCAAGATTTTTGCCGAAAATTAGATGTTCGAAATTGATGACTGTGGATTTGCCTTTGACTGCCCCCACAGGTCTTGGCGCCTCAACGTGGCGTGGGGGTGACCGGTTCGGTATAGCCGGTGCCAAGCCTTGACCACCTCTGCCTATACTCGTACATCCCTCAGCGGGTGCCTTGGAGTATGGTGGGGTTTCTCTCCGTTGATGCCTGTTTAGCTCTTTCTAGCGTTTTATTCTATGGGCTGCTACTATGTGTATACCTGCTCTATCTTACCCTTGCATTATATCTCATGCCACACCGTTCCCTCTAACGATTTTGTCTCATGATATTCCTGCATCACTGTCTACTTGTCGAGGATTGCTTTCACATTTGACCTGGCTTTTGTCAGACTTCGGCCTTTCTTTCTACTGAGTTACGTCGTACTTGCCACTACCTTTGCCCAACAGTTGCTCCCGTGTTCTTTCGCTCAGTTGTCTCATTTTATGCATTCGCATTCGCCCCGCTTTGTTAGTCGTTCTTCCTTGTCGTTCCAGGTACTATCAATTCGGCGTCGTGCCCGAAATCGTTTGGCTATTATCCTTTTCGAATACTACCTCAGTTGGTTTTGCAGCGAGCATAGTCTACCACGGTCTACTGTATGAACTGGTAATCATCGCGATGTCTTCTCGCTCTCGACAATCTTACTGTCAATGTTCACCATCATGATTCCCGGTATATTCTGCCCAGTGCCGAAGGAGCAAGAGGAGCGTCTACTGTACTGTCGTCGA
The DNA here is from genome assembly GCF_000006405.1 of Perkinsus marinus ATCC 50983. Lineage (NCBI taxonomy): Eukaryota > Perkinsozoa > Perkinsida > Perkinsidae > Perkinsus > Perkinsus marinus. Next base: position 107,448 of record NW_003215453.1, on the reverse strand, counting down.
CTTGACTTACTTCCCCCAACCAACCGCAGCTGTATTCTGTCTGCCGTGTAAACCCTGTTCTGGTGATTCATTACCCTCCCTGCGCTTCTCGTAGCATATATCTGCGATGTCATCACCTTTGCATATGGTAGAGCTGCCCGGGGTCTATATCGTCCTCTTTATAGTAGTCGTATTTCTTTCCCCGTCATTTCAAGCTCTTTTTCCTATTTTAGGTATTATATCTGGCCCCGCTCTTTGCATTATTTACCTTTCTCTCTCTCGTTGTAGTAGTAGCAGCCACATATCTCTGATGTCGACGGGGTTATAGCCTCACTGTCTCTGCAGGTGCTTCTGAGCCGGCTATTGTACGTTTGAGGGCGATCGGCTGCTAGCCCGTAAAGCCCGGCAATAAGCATTGCGTTGCGTTGCGTTGCCTTTGACTGAGGATGATGACTATCTCGTGAATTGAGTATTAACCAAATAAATTGTGAAATTTACAATCGGGGACTTCGATAGATGCTGATTCTCCTACAATTTTATCCGCCCGAATTGTCTTACCTCAACTGATTTGTATGATTGATATCAGGTTACAACGTCGATGTATAAAATCAATATTAATCTCAGTTTACAATGAACATTACTCGCCCGTCGTAGTAGTAGGAGCTTTACTTCCGATAAGGTAAACTCAGATGAAAATGACAGGACCTCCTTGAGGACGGCCTCAATAATAAGAGATCCTTGCATCATAATCCGCCATACCGAAGTGGACTTGGATGTGATCAGACCAGCACTGAATGTGTAGTGGTAAACGTAATAGGTAAGTCCAACAGCATTCCAGTTACAGAAATCTATGTAAGGTATAACAAAAAAACGAACGGGAAGTTCATTCATCGTGGGAATTTGGGGATATAATTTTCTTGAAAGAATATCGAGTCAATTTAGAGATCATTTTAGTTTCCCGGAGAATAATCACTCGGAATGACTTTGATGTCCAACTTCATCATCATCCTCTCTGCAGATTAACTCGGACTAAATCAACGATGGTTCTTCTCGTTACAGCCACGCTTCTGTGCATTCGAACAGTTACAGGGTAATCGAGATTTATCGGTCTGTTTTCAGAAGTTCGGCTCAAATTGGAGGTATCTCGAATCATATGACTGATTCGAGATGACAGCTCATCCAGGGTTTTCAGACACCATTTTGATCTCAACTTGTATGACCGTCCTAGAAGGGTTGATGGGCGTATGATTACGAAGTCAGCAACCTGAGGCTTATGGTGGGGTCGCCAATGCGTCTACAGGATTATCTAGTGATTTAGAAGGGATGCAAATAGTAATGGAATAGATTCAGCTATAAATAGTATCTTCGGTCCACCTAGACAAGATTCGTAATAGGCTCAATAACACACCAATTATTCCCGAGCTCGGCTTAGAGCTCACGAGGCTCCGTTCGCCTTATCTGGGTAGATGAACCAGCTGGTTACTTGAATGTATCTAGTGATATGATGGTAACCTCTGATGTGCTCTGGTATGTGCATCGGGAGGCGACATTATGATCCACTACGAGCAGGGATTGCGATGCAGTATATAATAGATCAGTATGGTATATAGATATCAATAGGCGTGTGGGGATACTTCCGGGAATCTTATGTGTTTGCGTGCACCTGATAAGCTGACTTATGCGATAGGTCGGTGATAGTAACACACCAACTTTATCATTTCTATGACATGTGAGTATTAGTATCTGTCATCTTGGAGGATTTATTGTAATGAATATTAGTTGTTCCATCACGATCAACTCATCAACGATTCTGATACCGAGAAATCCTCGTTGATTCGATCCATGCTCGATCGCTGTGCCAAGTACATAACCCAACTCAGAGCTCATTATGAAGTTGCTTGTTGCAGTTCACATAAACAATAAGTCCAAATAGCAATAGTAGCATTTTTCGGCGGATGATATGTACACAGTGATGCAAGGCGAACAAGTTGCCCGTCAGAACAATTCTGAGGTTGATGTTATCGTTCCTCACTATACCTTCCAGAAACCTATTTGGTGGTTGAGGTCGGGAGTGAATAAATGATATTCACGACTATGGACATCAATTTTGGGGTGCTGATCGAATGGAGAAATTGATTTCGAGGACAAGGACATCCATCTCGGGTTGCGAATCCGATGATGCAGATTTACACTATGCAACAGCCGCGCATACTGCTGGAAGAGTAATGTAACTCCGCAAGGCATTCAAATTATTTTCTACTTGTTTGCTACTGAGTTACTAAGTATTCACTGTCTGGGAATTCAATATTATTTCATTTAGCCGCTGAGAGCTTCACCCTAGGATCAATTATTATGAACCAAAATGCCGAACAGCTACTCAGTGGAGTAGACGCGCTATAATATCGCACCCAGTTAGCGATCTGAATAGCACTATCTCCTTAGGATGATATACTCGGAACCCAA
>NW_003215453.1:35425-104906 GCF_000006405.1 Perkinsus marinus ATCC 50983 | reverse complement strand
AGGGCAGGACTTGTCGTAGTTTGAACATCAGACTGTGAGAGGACCTTCAAGTAGTGTTGTTGTATGGATCATTACGATACACTGCGATGTGATTCCATGCGATTGTTATTAATCAGAATTACTTTTTACCGTAGCGCGTAACTCCTTAGTCAATAGTTTTGCCTCCGTAACTGTTGTAATATACACTCACTACTCATTTTACTTCCCATTCAATCGTACTACTACTACTTACGTAGTCCGGCACTAGTATTACCCATATTCATCCTTTGAAGCTCTTAACGAGTAGATAAGCTGTTTGCTGCCGGGAATACTCGTAACTCAACAACTTTATTATTCGAGATGATAAACCTCAGATCTTAAAGTCGCCAACAACCACCAACCATCTCCGAACACTCCCCTCCATCAGCATCTTATTTAGCATTAGCCAAAGTCTTGCTGAGCCAGTCCAGACCCTCATAAAGTCCGTCACCAGTCGTGGCACAGGCCGATTGAATATACCAATTGCGATGCCTTAGAGAATGCAATCCGAGTTTCTCTGTAACTTCAGCTGCTGTCATGGCGTTGGGCAAATCCTGAAGGCAATAACGATGTAGTAATGACGATGGTGAAAACACTGATAATGATGTCGAACACTGGAAGAATCAACGTACTTGTTTGTTGGCGAATACGAGGACACATGCATCTCTGAGCTCCTCTTCGTTGAGCATACGATGGAGTTCCTCCTTAGCATCATCGATTCCTGCGACAAGGCATCACAAGTAGCAGTAGATTGTCTTGTAGATTTCTCTCACTATCTCTATCGTTCGAATCGACAACGAAAATGATTCCTTGAGTATTCTGATAGTAGTGTCTCCATAGCGGACGTATCTTATCCTGTCCACCAACATCCCACACAGTAAAGCTGATGTTCTTATACCTGAATAAAGTTCATAAAATGTTAACGTGAAATATTCTCCTACTCGACGGTTTCAACGTTGAAGCCAATGGTTGGTATGGTTGTGACCACCTCCCCAAGTTTCAGCTTATACAGAATAGTAGTTTTACCTGAGCAAACATCGCGTGAGGAACCACGAGTCGAAAAAGATGTGGTACCGGCAGCATCCAGGCCAACCATGAGGATGCGCATCTCCTTTTTGCCGAAGAGATTTTGGAATATTGAGCTCAAGGTCATACCCATCTTGTAATGTTAATACGAGTATAAAAAACTATGAGTTGATATAAACTCCGCTTGATGCACTCAACACAAGAAAACAAGAAAATGTTCAGAAACATGGGAGCCGTCACGGTTGATGCCTATGGTGAAGAACGCCGAGTCCCCCACTGAGTAATTTGTTCGTTCGAAGATTTTTCTCAGTATATCCGCAGGAATCTGCGTAGACGACGTAAAATGAACTGTCACAATACAAGAAGGTGTGCAGATTCCAGTAAGTTGAGTAATTATCGCTTTCACGACGTTGAGTTTGTCTACGAACTGTTTGTGGTAAAACAGCATCACCCCTGCGTGAGAATTCCAAAGCAAGTTGACGAGCTGAACAGATTCAAGAACGCCCTCAGGAGTAGGTCATGGCTCATCCGTGGTACGAGTCGTTCGAACTGCTGTAGAAGCTCGGGGTGCAATATATTGAGACGAGTCGAATGTATCTGGAAACGCCCCAACCAGGATTTCACCCAGACACCTCCACAATGGTAAACGAATACCCTATCTATAAGACCATAATGTCCACAACCAATTCTTGCTTTACCCACTCAGGACTCCTGGACGAGCTTTCCCTCACTCTAAAGGTACCAACACCATTTAATCAAATTGATCTGAAATCCTCAACAGTAAAGAGAGAATGTAATCTCTCATATGCGGCTGTAGCTCAGCTATTCCAAACACTTCTCACTACCCCTCTGAAGTGTGAACCAACCACATTATTGATTCTACACATCACCATCCATTCTCAGCAACCAGGTTCGATCCCTGCACCTCGCAACAATAACACACGTATGCAGCGACAGCATCCGCTTCCTTCTCAACGATTTCAGACACTATTTAACCCTCGTCTCAAAGGTCTTCTCACCTCTGTGATTGGAGGGCATCTATCGGCTTCCATTCCTCATATGGTCACCTACGACGTCTGGGATCTCCAAAACTATATTCATGATCCTGGTTGCGAGTATGCAAAACCAGAAAGTTATACATCAAATTTTTGAGAATTCAAACTATCGTCTCTTGATAAAATAGCGACGACGCAAATCGACTAGTCCTATAAGAGAAATCCCCCCCCCGAAAATGGTTCAATTCACACTTAATCTCCAGGAAGCTTCTACACTTCAACGAGTACGTTCATGCCTCTATAATGCTGGCCTTACCACAGTTATCCTTCAGAACTCACCAACAATCTGCGTATACCGATAGTGACTGGTGTTGATATAGAAGTAGCTGAGTTACATACAAAGCGTCAATGTGGCCCTTCTATTCGCTATACACCATGTTGAACAAAATGAAGAAATAAGATTTGGTCGAGACTTGATCTGGCGCACGCCCACGATTAACATAATCGAGCTTGTAAATATTCGATTCGCCCGCCCTCCGAGCGCTCAGGGAATTCACACACATGCTCGGTGACTCATTTCCATTAAGAAATTCTTATCAGTCGTACTACTAATTAGTTGCTGCGAAAACTGAAAAAAATTCTTTGTGCAAATTGTGTTGTCATGTACATGCGTGCAAGGTGATAGGTCCGTCCCCCTAGTGCTCAGTGTTGCCGCCATGCTCCGTTCACTACGACCTGGTTCGAAAGTCCTTGAGAAATGCTACGACGGGGTTGGAAAATTTGCACATGGTTGACTACATGTGTTGGTGGGTATGTGAAAAATGAGAGCAAATTTTGGGAAAATGTGAATTATTATAATGTTACGGTGAATTTCCGTATTAGCACATCCGAAATCAGAGTCGCGGTTGTTACTGTTTGAGCGCTCAGTTTGTGTCTAATATGCATAAGGGGGTGATTCTAACCCTCGCTGTTTGGGGACAATACGGAGTTACCCTCGTCGACGCCACACTTACTCGTGGTGGGAATATTCGAAAGTCCTCCACGCTTTTCAATCGTGGTGGATCCCTCCGTAGATCCCTACTGCGGTCGAAGGTGATATACACGACAGTGGGCTGTTGTTTCTAGAGTTCTACTTCTTCTGTTCAGAATGTGTGCGAAGTGAGGAGCTTCCCGGGTGTTTACGGTCAGTTTATGCTTCCCGCAGTGCTTTATGAGGTTGGTCGAATTTTCAGGAGATAGTTATGTATATGACCATGATGAACTGGACTGGGAAAGAGGGATGTGGTTCAGAAGGAGCCTAGAAGATGGACGGATGAGCACCGAACGTGTTGATTGTGGTAAGGGTAGTGGAAAACGAATCATCCGTCAGTAAGCATTGTGTAGTTCACGACTAAGGGATGATGATCTTTCCTATTGTAGATCTCCGGAAAAGGGACTGGCATGCGTTGACGAGAAGTGTTTTACAGACCCAGTATGGGAGATGAACATAAGAATCCTGGAGGAAGTCCCGAACAAGCTCGAGAAATTCCATCAGAATTTCCTCTTCCATCTTTTCAACGGCACTGTTTATGAAGATTTCACATGTCGCCATCTGCGTAAAGCTCTGTGTGCACGGTTAGCGGAGGCGAAAAGAAGTTTCCCGGTGGAACAGCCGCACATCCAGGACGATTTGGTGACACGGGTAATGTATCCCAAAGTGCCTGTCACCGGCGTACGTGAGCGTAAGCCTTCTCCAATGGCTGCGGCCAATCTGGATTATCTGGTTCACCATAAGCATAGCACTTCCCGTTTCCACCGTCTGCCATCCCCGGGAGGCAAGCCTCGTTCGGATGATAAACTCCCAGTGACAAGTTATGAGAGTAGTGTGTGATTCGTTAAGCTGTGGTAAACATGCATGAGCCTTGGAACACCCTCTGTTGTTATGTAATGGATATATACTGTAGATGTTCATTGTCGTGGATGCCCAGATGTTGGGTTTTACGGGTCGTTGAAATCATATCTTGCATCTGTGAGTTGGTCTTACCAGGAGCTCTCCGAATCGTTCCTGTGGCACGAAACTTTCAGGGTCCATAGTGTTTGTGAGGGATAGGAAAGTCCTACTGCGACGTTGCTCGTGCGAGACTTCTCGTGAGCGTCCCTCGTCCAGCTAGATGGGGTAGAATGTTGGATTTGTATAGGTATGCAGTCCAGTTGGGTTTTGATGTTAGGTAGTGATAGCATTAGCGATCTCCTCGGGTTCGTCTGTCAGTCTTTCCCCCTTTTGATGACCTACAAAGTCCTCATTGTTCTCTTCGTCCTCTGTGCTGAGCCAACTGGAGGTATACGTGGACCAGAGAAGGAGAAAGGGCATCCTCCCCGACATGTGCGACCAGTGCCTTACAATTATCATGGCCCAGCTGTTGGTGGTGGGCCGGGGCAGGTGATGGATCTCAGCAGAGGACGCTACCTTGATCATCGTGATCGTCGTGATCATCGTGGTCATCGTGATCGTCGTGATCATAGCGGTCATCGTGATCGTAGTAGTCATCGTGACCGTCGTGATCGTCGTGACCATCGTAACATGATCTTGACCCCACAGAAGACCAGGAAGATACGGTGGGCTGATGAAGGGGGGAAGCCATTGACGACGGCCTCTGATGAGAGAGTTGAGCCATCTGTTCGTGATGACAGGGCAATAAAACGTGTTAAGTCGATTCTTAAGGAGAGAGGTCAGAATGTCGGCCAAGTTGAAGAGTCTACTGAAAGCAAGGCGCCAGAGACCTCTCCTGGATCCAAGAATGAGGTTCAGGAAAGAGCGGTATCGACCGATACCATGTATGCTGGGGTAGACCCGAAATCTTCTGCCAGAGGTGAAGTGACTGTGGAGGAGGAAAAGCCGAGAAAGGCGGATCGTAGAGGCCCATTCGTGACGAAGATTATTGTTTGATGTATGAGTGAGTAGCGGTCATGTTGTGAAGATGTTGCTGGCGTGTCCATGATGTTATGATGTCCATATTAATCCTCATGTTTGGTTGCTAAGTCGAATGATATCGTCAATGGACCGCTGCGCCCCACTGCTCTGCGTTGAAGTGTTCACGCTTCCGTATAGCAGGCTCGTCACAAAACACAATCAACTTGATCTTCATGGGGGCAATCGATAGGTTGCGAGTCGACATGATCATCTTCGCCGGTGTTGCATCGGGTCACTTGGACTCTCTCTCTGTAGCGCAGAGATGCCTCCCGATACAAGCAAACTAAAAGTGTCATAATCTTAACTCCGTCTTCTTCAGGCAAATCAAATCGAAAGAAAGGGCTTATCATAAGCAGATTGAAAGCTTCTCCTAGAAGTCTCTAGTGAGTGAGTTCAATATGGGTAGACAGTAAGTGGCAAATGGTGGAAGAATGAGCTTGGAAAAGGCATGACATAGCTGACGAACTTCTCCTGGGGCTGAGCTTGGTAACAATTGTTGCAAAAGACACGTTGTAGGATGAGTTACTTTGGAACGACGAACCGACGGCCACATGGGGGGGGGCGAAACGAAGGTTTATTCTCTAACTTTTCCTCAAGAATCTTGCGTCAAGACGGAGTGTCATCGTGAGATTGTGTCAGTTGGGGATTTTGAATCGATGATGACTGGTTTAGTAGGGAAAGGAACGCCATGGTAGTGCAGCCGTAGCTGATCAAATTCCACTCATGATGAGTTACTCGTCCCACCTCAACGCCTACCCAACGTTGTTGGAGTCGCTCCAATGGAGTGCAAGCCATTCATCGGTTCAAGACGTAACGTTCCCATAAATTCTGCACAGAGCGAACGTCATATGTTTGAATGGCTGCCGAATAGTATCATCTCTTCCCCCTGTAAGATCGGCAGTAATATCGAGAATGGGTTAAATATGGTGGATATTCGGCATACCAATGAGGTTCATTTCGTGGGATTTGCCGAAATACTTCCGCACATTCCCTGAAACTTGAACAGTGCCTTCGCAAAGCTCAGAACTTTGCGTAGAATCGTCGATTCTACCTACAAGCTTTAAGCTCATAAGTAGACTCGTCAAGTACTTGTTGGACGGTCCAACTTGGACCAGTGAAGGACCTTCCCATGAAAGCGTCGACGTCCCGGATTCACTCCATCACCAAGTCACCTATCTTGAGTAGACGTAGTCGTACGACCTGTCGAGAGTTCGGTGACGGATCGATACCCGACAGGGCATCAGCTGTAAGGTTGAGAGCTGCCGACACGTCTGCTGTTGCTCACGATCACGATGTTGCTAATCATTAGGGAATCAAGGCCCTGGCCAAAGGAATCCAGAGAATCTATCACAATCATATTCATAAAATTATCAACTAGCTTCAACCTCAAGTTAAGATCCCATAGTTGTGCACTCTGCACCCATGCTCTTCTTTGCTAGCGAACATCGTAAGGTAAGAGTGAGAGATGCTTCTCTCAGTCATGCTTCCAAATTGACCATCGGGGTGTCAAGAGTATACAATATCATTTCCGACTGACTCTATCGAGAGTGATGTTCGACAACAAATTACCCAAGTACAGGATTCGCATGACATTGAGGGACAGAATCACGCACGATGTAAATGGACCTTCATTCAACTCCTTATTTACGGATTTACTGTAACCACCTATATTGTGTTCAGTAATATGGAGGTTTGGGTGGTTGCCACTGGTTTATCAAACCCGTGGCGCTTCTAAACTTTATCTCCTATATACAACATCCTAGTTATAACACCAAGTCAACCACGAAGGTCAATAAACTAGGGTGTTGTGAAGCCACTCAAATGGAGATAATCTAGATGTCCTCCCCTGAAATTGAAGCATAGAAGTATTAATTGGAAGTGATATACCGAAACTGTCGGGCGAGCGAGGTCAATGAATTTCTCAAGTGCGTGGTATGTTCCCCCCGTCCTTCTGCGGTTCCAATATGTTTATTCAACTGGTTAAGGTTAATGAACATTTCACTTGTGACTCGTATACTGATTATACTATAATAGGCTATGCCAGACTTGAGCGTATCATTCTGTTCCCACGGGGAAAAAGGTCTTAGCCAGTTGTGTTGCCGACATCTTCGAACCGTCTTGTTGAGGGTAGTTGTAGCCATATATAGACCGGGTATTGTTCTCCTGCTGGTATTCAGAGACATTGATCCTGCATTAGCACTCTGTGAGCTACTTCTTGGGAAATGTCGGCTTTGAGGTTTCCTCTGCCGGAAGCATCGACTAGGTTGAAGGAGTGGTTGAAATATAATGATGTAGTGTTGGGTAATAATAATGCAGAATTTCGACACAAAATCTTCACAGTGCGTTGATGTTATCAGGGAGTCAATCACTGGGCAGGCGGAAGGTATTGGATATGAGTGGCTCTCGATACATAGCGACTATGGATCCCGATATTGATGAGAAAGCGTTTCGGAAAGATTCACCTGAGGTCGGGAGATACGACTGGAGGATACATAGGATTTGTTGTCTTAGGAAACATGTGTTGCGGTCGCTTGCGGCAAGGCTGATGTGCTGGAGCGTCAGTTGAAGGGTTTGGATGTCGTTTTGTTATGTGGGGATCAGGTGAGGAAGAAGACATAGAGTGGGTAGTTGAGTCTGTAATTGTTCATGATTGACCAGTGGAAGGTCCCGGGTTCGATTCTGCCGTTTTACAGGTGGCAGTTTGTGAAGATGAATTGCGTGAGAAACCGGAAGGCTCAGAGGAAGCCAGAAGGTGACTATTACGATGATGTGGGTCGGGACTCAACGACAACAAAATTATTTTGTTTCTTTGATGATGGAAGTTTGGTGGGAAAATTAGTCGTTCCCTATAAAGTTCTGAAGTATACGTGAGCGTAGTGTCGGCGCTTCCTATTCGGAGTATAGTTGTCGTCGTTGTAGGTTTATAAAGGACTACGCTCAGGGTAAGGGAGTTATAACGTGGACAGCTATTGTAGTGGTGGATTGTCTGAATGGCACAAGAGCAGTTGGATGCCATAAGGCGATCACATGGTGATAATGTTTGGTTTACATTATGAGAGATTACACACCATTCGGGATAAGAGTGTACAAACAGGGGGTTTCAAATACTCTCAAAACTATCATCGTAAATGACGGTGTGTATACTTTCTCACTCGTTCAGGAGCGACAATTTCTGGGAATACTTTCGCATCTGAGACCTGAATTTAGTATTGTTTGCTTTCCAAAGGTTTCTTCAAGTTCTTTTGGATTACACTTGCTCGACAATCAAATTTCTATTCAGAAGTTCTCGGCAACGATAAAGTTGAGGAAGATCCCCAGACTCTAATTTCGTCATTATCGCTTTGACACCCGTGGTGTGAAAACCCGCACAGGTTCAATCCCATCCGCGAGCATTTCATCGACGCGATAGTCGCTGACCCACACAGTTTGGTGTATCGTTGTGCCGGGAGTTTCTGTATAGATGATGTTATGGGACCAGTGAGTGGATGGGGCGAATCTTGCAATCTTGCTCGATCTTGCATTTCCTCAGTTTGTGAGGAAAATTGAAGGGGGAAGCGACAGTGTGATGGGCCTTCCTCTTGGAATGTTGGAGGAATTATTACTGGGCAAAATTAGACCATTTTTATGAGTGATTCTGGATAATTATTTGCACGCACGCGCAAGTGTGGAAATTGATTTGACGGTTTTCATGTATCGTTTCTGATCAGCAGATGTGAGTTGTAGTTGACAGGTTTTATGGGAGAGGGGTGGTGGAAAAATTTTGAATGTTTTTCTCGGGTGAAAATTTCGCTTTACTTCTTTATCAAGTATACACGCTATCAGAAAACAGCTCTCATGAGGGGCTAGTTTCATTCATCTCATCTCCGTTCGGTCCGGTCTGTTTACCACTGCATTGTTTGGTGTGATCGGGGTAGCGTCTGTGTGTGGCTTTTTATATCGACCGTCCCTGGTTCGAATCCCAGGAGTGGCATTTCCACGTGTTGGGGCCCGGTTTCATTAGGATTTCTGCTGAGGATTTGTATGTCCACAGTGATGAGTGGACATGCAAATATGTACGGGGATCGTTGTTTGAAAAATCTTCACAGTGCGTAAGGAGATATCTTTCTCTATTACATAGTTCCAAGCTGGTTTGAATCATCTCGCATGTTGGGCTATGGATGGTATTCGGATGTTGAAGGGTTTAACAGAGGTTCCTTGTCACTCGTGTTGGCTTCATTTTATTTTTTCTGTAGTTAATTTGATTCTGGATCGTATGTTTATTCGGTTGTTTGGTGGTGATGCAAGTGGACAGGAATGAACCTCGTTTGAATCTTGGTAGAGGGGACCTAAAGATACCTTCGACGGGTCGTCATAGTCGAAGGCATCACCATCGGGCGAGTCGGTCGAGGAGTGTTGCTACTTCTATAGGAGCACAGATGAACAGATTGGAAAAAATACAAGAGCAAGTGGAATTCTATGTGAGTATCTTAGGTTCATGCATGCAAGATACGGATCAGGTCCAATTGTTGCTATTGTTGTTCAGTTCTCGGATGCGAATCTCCGTCGAGATCGTTATATTACGGAGGAATTAGCGCAGCGCGATATACAGGGGGACGGCCAACCGTGGGTCGCGATTGATGATATTATGAGTTGGGGTGAACTGCGAAAATTAGGGTAAATGACAATAATAATTTCGGAAAAATAGTTATATTTTTCCAGATGCACTGAAACGGAGTTGCTCGCTGCTATTGATAATAGTGAGGTATTGGTATGGAGTGAGAAGGGGTAGGAAAAAGTATCTTGCGCACGGCGAAGATTTTCCATTATTCAGGGGGAAAAGGTATGTGAGTCGTAATTTCCGGCTTTATCCGATGCTGGGCAATATCATAATCGATGGACAAGTCGCCGATTTCGAGAGACGGACTATTTATATGGAAAATTTACCATATAATGTTGACAGGGAAATGATCAGTAATAACATGGCGTTGAGGAAATGCAAGATTTGCAAGATGAAGAGGGATGAATTAATATCCTCATAGACGACGGCGACAACGAAAGGTCTTGTGGTCCTATCGCTAATCCGATCGATGGATATCACTTTCGCTCTACTCACGCATATCAGTAGTTGCTTATTGCGTCCTATAGAGTGATCACTGCCTGGGGGGCGTTCGCTATATCGACTCCTGCATCGCCTTTTCAGTAGAAGTCGGAGTTTGAATATTGAAAATTGGAGAATGGAAAAACGAGTTTGCATGAGTGTTTGTTTCAGAGAGTGTGGCTTCTGGTGAGAAGTTTGGTTTTGCTGTTACAGTTGATTATATTGCGATTCCAAACCATCCACGAACAGGTGACTAAAAATAACAGGTGCAGGGATCGAACCTGCGTCGCCGTGTGTCAGGTGTGAATCTTGCATACTGTTTTGTGGAATATAATACGGAGGAAGAAGCCCGGACGGCGAAGAGGCAATTGGATGGTAAATTAGTCTACTTTGTATTTACATTAGATATGCTTTTCTACAGACTTACCGTTTATGCAAAATTTATAACGTTTTTGGATTTCCTGTCCGTTTTGAAGCATGTAGAGAAAATTCCAAAAATTTCGGGTGAAAAATTTGTGCGCAATGGTTAATATCCAAGTCGTTTTTCATTCGTCTTTAGGATTTTATGCAACTTTTCCATTATCAATTAATTTTTAGGGAGATGGCCAAAAGATTGGGAGATCCGCTCGGACGGGCGGCGTCTGAGAGTAATCACTGGGGGGAAATTTAGGTTTTTGCGGGAAACATATTATAGGTAAAAATGCGGGGTGATGGGATCGATCCGGGGACCTTTCGGTTGTCAGAGCGAAGAACGTGAATAAGATCGACAATCATCACGCGTATGCAGAGGGATTCGATCCGACGAAGTGGACAATAGTTGATGATGAAGAACCGAGGTGAGCGGAGGTCCCTGGTTCGATCCCCGGCAGGGGTGTTTTTAGATCCGAGGGTAGCACTAGTACGGTACCGCCACCCGGGAAGGAGGTGCGGGAGGAAGATGATCGGAAGAGGCGGAAGGTCGATTATGATGATCCATCGATAACGGCATCAGAGAATTATGGAGGTATATGCGCGCAGGGGGTTGAAATTTTTTTAGCGTTTGAATGCGCGGCTTCGATTTCAGTATCGATGTATATCTGAGATGTTTGATACAGGAATTAGCTCTAAATGTGATGTAGGAAAAACTATCTGATAAGGATTGCGCGTCTTACATGTCGCGTACTGTATTTTATCGGACCGATTCTCAACTGTTTCGCATCTTCTACCATGAAAAAATCCCAAAATAAAACCGCTTTAGGAACCATACGGCATGACGTCGGGCGATCTATAAAACTTATCATTCATAAAAATGTGAGGATATGAATATTCATATGTCTTTTCGTTTCAGCTGCAGTGCCGTCCGCCGAAAGTTCGTCCTCTTCTAATTTGACATTATCTGCACGCGTCAGTTCATCATCAACATCAATCTCCTCGAGTGGGGACGATGAATCTTCCTCCTCTTCCTCCTCCTCCTCGTCGTCGTCCGATAGCTCCAGTTCTTCTTCCTCATCCTCATCCTCGTCATCATCGTCGCCGTCTTCTTCGGGGTCGGAGAGTGAATCGGATACACAGTACGGCGCGGGGGTGGCGCCAAAACCCCAGGATGATATATTTAGTTATGCTGATACAGTGAGGCTGTCTGGAATTTTTCTGAGCTGAAATTTTATTTTTTGTGTATTTTTAGAATGAGAAGATTCAACAGGAAGTGCCATCGGTTATAAGGAAACTTTCGGTGAGTGAATGAATGTAATCAATCGATCGATCGGGCGCGCGCGCTTTTCGCAGTTGCTTCATTTAACTGGATTACCACCGGTTAGTTTGCTGCAGTTGCGGCAATGGGCAGGGCATAGTACAGTGACGCAGCATGTTGACATTCGCCCTCCGATAGGAGGTGAGTTTGGTTATTATGCGGAAGGTCTCGGGTTCGATCCCCGGTAGTGGTATTTTATTATTTTATCAGATAGAGGTGGTAATAACTGGGAAGCATACATAAGGTTGCGGAGTAAAAAGGAAAGAGACTTTGCCGCTATGGATTTGCAGTAAGATGGTAGACGATATTTTGGATAATCGATTAGATGGGCGAGCGCGGTTGTGGCGATGAGGAATAGGTGTGTTGTTTGGTTTAGAAATTCGGGCCCGTTACTGACTGTGAATGGATTGGTACGGCCGGCGATTACTAAGTTGGATGCTGCGGAGTGCACGCAGTATTGGAAAGAGGTAATGGGATGGAGAATCTTCCGGCTGCGCAAAGATACCCGCGCATTGTTGGAAAATAGGCGCATGGTCAACTGTGGTGCATGTTGATGAAATTTTGGGAAGTTTTTGTTGTAATACGTGTAGTAGTGAGGAAACTATTAATTCCAGCTGGATAGACTTCAAAAATAGTCGTATCTTTGGAAGGTGTTGGACATGAAGAAGGAGAAGGGTGGAGGTGGTCATCGGATGGTGGTGCCGCCGAGACGCTTTAAAGGGGCTAAAGAAACTTTCCATGTGGTGGGTCGAACCTGGGACCTCGCGAGTGGTATCCGTGAATGTTACGTGCTCAGCCATTCCCACGGGTGATCGGTGGCCCTCGAGGAGCTGATGATGACGGATGTGGTGGAGGTAAGCCGACTGCGTGGACGGATTGTGCAAGTGGGAATAAGGAGTGGAGACCGCCGGGAACTGGGAAATTGTAATTCGAAAATGTGATGTGCCGAGATTGAACCTGTGCGGGATTAGATATGGCCTCAATCAAACAGAGCGCCGATGCGCGGCCCATTTGCACCGAGTGAGCATACAATCTTTGGTGGATAAAATGCGACAGCAGAATCGAAGACGTCGCCCCGGAGGGTGGAGTGTTGCTGGTGGCGGATCGAAAGGTAATTAAACTTGAATATTGGGGGAGAGCGGAATCGAACTTCGCCGAAATTTATGAAGATTTCTATTTCGTCCAACTTTCTGTTATTCCCTTCATCATTCAGTACTCGTTTGGGAATTTGATTCGGATTGGTTTAGATGCTGAGATTAAGGAGTCTTCGTTCTGGGGTGGATTCAATAGCGATTTGATCCGTTGTGGTCAGAAAGCAAATGCGAATCCATTATGCTGATATCTCTCGGGTCGTTTTTACTCGTGTGTAATCGTTCGTTCAGGCAGTGTGGCTGGTGGCGAGGGTTCGGTGAGGGGTAGGAGAAGAGGTGCACGAGTCGCCTCGGCAGTTGGTGGTGGCGGACTGGCCTTTGCCTCGGGGACTGGTGTTAGGCATCCGGGAGGCCTGTATAAGAGGTATGTGCATGCGTACTGATCTCATACCACTCCTCCGCTACATCACAAGGTTTCCTTTAGACGTTTGCGCAACCACCTGGTCATGCAGCTGATCCGCTCCAATAAGCCGATACCGCCTAGTAGTAGATTCACGGCACAGGTAGGCGTTGAGGAAATGCAAGATTTCAAGATTCTATGCTCAGGACTATTTGGCGGCTGAGCGGTCCCTTACGTGGAGACGAGCCAGAGATGGGGTATCTGGTGTGGCGGAGAGAGGCCGGACTAATTCTCATGATGAGGTGAGGTGGTTTCGGGCGCGGGTTCGATGAATGGTCGGGCGACGTTCTTCCCTTCTGTGGTATTATTTTCGGCGAATCATTCAGATGTATAAATATGCTAGGGTTGGTCGAATGTCGAATATGTGGGATTATTGACAATTTCAAGTGGTTATGAATTTTGTGGCGCGCGAAAAAATCTCTGCAGAATGAAATGCCGACTGCAAAGGGAGGAACCTCGCCGAGCAAGTCGAGTGTCGCCAAAGCAAGTGGCTTAGTTATGAGGGAAGGAGGTGCACATGTGAGGGATAATAACGTGAGTGCTGGGAATGGAAAGGTGGTCGGTTCGATTCCGGCATCGATTGTTTTTCGTGTCTTAGCTACCTCCTGAGGGCGCATCCCGCAACGGTAGAAAGTCGTGGGAAGATCGGAAGCCAGTTCAAGCGAGGAAACGTCAAAGGCGACAGGGGAACAATAACAGGTAGGAAACGGCTGTTGGTTTGGGTGATGGGACTGGTTGTAATTAGTCCGGTAAATTTGCAATCAGCAGAGAGCAGGGGAGGCACCAATGGTAGCAATCGAGCTAATGCGAGAACGCGAGGAAGGAGGGAACGAAGGAAGAGGCAACAGAGGGCTAAGCAGGAGGAACAGATGAATCGACGACGTTTGTTTTAATATTAGAGTACAACTTATGTTTCTTGAATGGAAGATAGACTAGTGTTAGCGATGAGGGGTATGGTTTAAGTATTGGAAATGTGGTATGTGAAGTTGAGTGAATGATATCATCGAGGAGAGGTAATGGCCGAAATGAGAGCACATAAGAAATAATATTTAGCGTTCCGAGCATCACCACCGCAACTTTCCTCGTGAGAATTTACGTCAGATTTCGTCCCTGGAAAGGTAGCGCCGACCGGATATGTTTAAATGGGAAGAGGATGCATTCGGGTGTGTTTTTTAACGTCGCTCAATAACCAGTGAACCAGCAGATCCTAAAGTACTTCGAGATTCCACCTTATAAAACAGCACGGCTCGATCTGCGGTACTTTTCCAGATGAAAATGTGTGTGTTATTCGCATTCATTGAGCATACACGGACTAACATTGAGAACTATTTCGAACTATCTACTTGAGCTCTTGGTCATTATTGAGATGAATAACCATAAAACCAGGCGTGAAAGTCATAAAAGTTGCACAAGTACAACGCATCGGATGGACGGCGAGAGGCAGTATGGAAGTCGTCAGGGATGAATTCACGAAGTTGCAATAGTGATGTTGCTTGCAGTTTCGAAGCTAGACACGTACTACCACCTAGAGTTATTTATCTGAGAATCAACTCGCATCATTCGATATTACAGGGCTGAACCACTCAGGAGTGATTACCGTTATTCGATAGAGCCTGTATATGAATTCAATAGCAGTTACGGAAATGGATAGATGTTAGAATCACATTTGAGCTGAAAGCTTCGAAGTTTAATTATCGACTGTTGTCATATATGCTGAGAATGCTCTAATAATGAGGTAATGTCAATCATCCTGAACAGAGAAATAAATTCTTTTCTCATGATCATCATGTGTATGTTGATGTTGGTTAGTGTAACACGGCGGGTATCCTCACATCAGATCAAAGTGATACACAGATCAAACAACGAATCAATGGAATTCGAGATTACTACGGTGGAGCTGATAATAAGGGCGAATCTAATTCCTAGCGGATATGACTACATAATATCATAATATGATGATCATACTGAGCTACTCAGGCAATCCAAAGATTTTATGCTATTCCGTATTTCATCTCACGTACACACTCATTCGTTGAATCGTAACGAGTAATGAATTCGCCAACGCATGCCCAGACGTAATTCTGATGGGGACACTCAAAGCACATGGTCATCAAAGCCCGCCGACACGTGGCATCTGAATAATATAAGCAGTAAGATGATTCAGTATAATACTATTCGAAGAGAAAAATAATACAAGTCGAACAAATCACTACGGAATAGATGACTGCGACTACTCTTAATGGAATGCAAACAGCACATTTCTCCCTTCCCTTAGATGAATAAACCTCAACACAACAAGAAGAATAACACTCAAGAGGATATCGCTTTCTAGCCAACTTGAGCTCTATCAACTGTGATACCAGTCCGTCTCGATGTTTATCGGTACCTAACAATAACAATATAGTAAAGCATGAATGCATTTAATATTATTACTTGTGGAATCCAATATCGTTGGCCTTCTCCCTGAAGCATTGACGGCACATCATAAGGCCGTACTTGCGGATAAGACCGTGCTGGTTGGAGCACACACGGCACTGACGAGAGCCAGGCCCGAAGTTACGAGGACGAGTCATGTAGAGATCCGGCATAGTGGATTAGGTTGGGTAGCGAACTCTCTGATGGAGGACATAATCCGTAAGATCTATCAGCATCACCCCTAAGATACCTCCCAATGACTAATAACAGCAGGACGACGCAGATCGATCTAACGCCAAGACTGCCTCCTCAACAGGTCTCTGATCCTCTACGAATAACCGTATCACAGTCAGACATGACCATCCAAGGCTCTACCTCCCTAAGGGCCTCTGAGCACACCAAGGAGAATGGCAATCGATTGCGCTATAAAAGGGTGCATAGATCTGAGGAAGTGTGAGAATGCAAGATTACTCAAGATTCTTACCGACAATTGCCTTTGACTGAGAACGATGACTATCTCGTGAATTGAGTATTAACCAAATAAATAGTGAAATTCACAATCGGCGACTTCGATAGATGTTGATTTCTCTACAATTTTTTCCGCCCGAATTGTCTTACCTCAACTGATTTGTATGATTGATATCAGGTTACAACGTCGATGGTTAAAATAAATGTCAATCTCAGTTTACAATGAACATTACTCACCCGTCATAGTAGTAATAGTAGTAGTAGTAGTAGTAGTAGTAGTAGTACTAGTAGTACTAGTAGTAGACCTCCTTGAGGACGGCCTCAATAATAAGAGATCCTTGCATCATAATCCGCCATACCGAAGTGGACGTCGATGTGGTTAGACCAGCACCTAATGGACAGAGGTAAATGTAATAGGTAAGTCTACCACCATTCCAGTTACAGAGTATGTAAGGTATAACAGAAAAACGAATGGAAAGTTTACTTATCGAGGGAATTGGGGGATATAATTTTCTAGGGAGAATATCGAGTCAATTTGGAGATCATTTAAGTTCCCTGGAGAATAATCGCTCGGAATGACTTTGATGTACAACTTCATCATCATCATCCTCTCTGCAAATTCACTCGGATCAAAGATAGTTCTTCTCGTTACAGCCACGCTTCTGTGCATTCGAACAGTTACAGGGTAATCGAAATTTATTGGCCTGTTCTCTGAAGTTGGGCTCAAATTGAAGGTGTATTTTCATATGAATGATTCGAGATGACAGCTCATCCAGGGTTTTCAGACTCCATTTTGATCTCAACTTGTATGACCGTCCTAGAAGGGTTGATGGGCGTATGATAACGAAGTCAGCAACCTGAGGCTTATGGTGGGGTCGCTATTGCGTGTACAGGATTATCTATTGATTTAGAAGGGATTCAAATAGTATTGAGAAAGATCCAGCTGTGAAAAGTATCTTCGGTCGACCTAGACAAGATTCGAAATAGGCCCAATAACACATCGATTATTCCCGAGCTCAGCTTAAAGCTCACGAGGCTTCGTTCGCCTTATCTGGGTAGATGAACCAGCTGGTTACTTGAACGTATCTAGTGATATGATGGTAACCTCTGATGTGCTCTGGTATGTGCATCGGGAGGCGACATTATGATCCACTACGAGCAGGGATTGCGATGCAGTATATAATAGATCAGTATGGTATATAGATATCAATAGACGTGTGGGGATATCTCCGGGAATCTTATGGGTTTGCGTGCACCTGATAAACTGACGTATGCGATAGGTCGGTGATAGGAACACGACAACACTCTCATTTCTATGACATGTGAGTATTAGTATCTATCATCTTGGAGGATTTAATGTATTGAATATTAGTTGTTCCATCACGATCAACTCATCAACGATTCTTATACCGAGAAATCCTCGTTGATTCGATCCATGCTCGATCGCTGTGCCAAGTACATAACCCAACTCAGAGCTCATTATGAAGTTGCTTGTTGCAGTTCACATAAACAATAAGTCCAAATAGCAATAGTAGCATTTTTCGGCGGATGATATGTACACAGTGATGCAAGGCGAACAAGTTGCCCGTCAGAACAATTCTGAGGTTGATGTTATCGTTCCTCACTATACCTTCCAGAAACCTATTTGGTGGTTGAGGTCGGGAGTGAATAAATGATATTCACGACTATGGACATCAATTTTGGGGTGCTGATCGAATGGAGAAATTGATTTCGAGGACAAGGACATCCATCTCGGGTTGCGAATCCGATGATGCAGATTTACACTATGCAACAGCCGCGCATACTGCTGGAAGAGTAATGTAACTCCGCAAGGCATTCAAATTATTTTCTACTTGTTTGCTACTGAGTTACTAAGTATCGACTGTCTGGAAATTCAATATTATTTCATTTAGCCGCTGAGAGCTTCACCCTAGGATCAATTATTATGAACAAAAATGCCGAACAGCTACTCAGTGGAGTAGACGCGCTATAATATCGCACCCAGTTAGCGTTCTGAATAGCACTATCTCCTTAGGATGATATACTCGGAACCCAACGACTGAGTTGAATTCCTCATACGAGCTCTAGGATATGCAGTAAATGTACAACACTCATATTGCACATGTAATATATACGACCCGAATACGTTAGTACACCTTCAACACAACAATGATCGACACCAGTACACCAATAGCATGTGCCACCTCACGAGTGCGCCTCAACTTCCTTGGTCTTAGTGCTCCCTTGTTGTTCAGGTTCCGGACCTTCTGGATCGACGACGCTCTCAGAATCTGATATGACTGCTGTCTCAGCGAGGTGAAGAATGGTCACTTTTACTGTCGACTCCACCCTGTTGTTGATCATTCGACCTCTCTGCTGCACCAGGCTCGGGCGCATCCCGATCTACCAGAAGTATAGCGGACAAACCTGACTCGTATATGCTACTGGAACGGGCATGGTTCATTGTTGACTTCCGGGATATCAACTCGAATACTGAACCCGGTGGCTTAGCACCTATGGGGCAGTTATCAGCCGCCGCAACAGATGCAGCAATAGTTACCTATTGTTATATTAGTATTCGGAGCACTGCTAGTATTGGGGGTATCACTTGGACTGGGAGCATTTGTAGTAGGGCTTGGGGTGCCCGTGGTAGTGATACTAGTGCTTGGGTTGGTCGTAGTAATGGGAGTAGTAGTTGGAGTACTCGTGGTAGTAGTAGTGCTTGGGGTGCTCGTAGTAGTGCTACTAGGGGTACTAGTAATAGAGGTAGTAGTCGTGGTAGTGTTGGTATCGACTACAGTATTGTTTTTACTATCAGCCTGAGGGAGCGTGCTATCCCAGTATTCTTCTGGATGTGGTTGGTCATTATCACCAGGTCCTGAGTGTGGAATGAGAAGAGCAAGTAGAGACTATTCCTACCCGATGCATTAGTGCTCTTCAATGTGGTCAAAACCTTATGAATACAATCATGACCCTACCACATCGGAAAGCAGCACCTTACTTTGGTATTAACCTTTAACCTCACCAATGCCTTAACAGTAACAAGGAGGAATGCAATGCTTAGTAAAGACCGATTGAGTATCATTAACAAGTATTAGCTACAGGATTAGTTTAATTGGCATATGCCACACACTAACCACCATTGGCAACGACCTCATCTGAATTAAGGGCGCGCGCTAAATACTCGTGCACAATTCATATAGCGCTCGCCATGATTCTACAAGGTAGGCTCTGCAAGCACGTCTGATCGTGCTAGGAAGGACGTCTCATTCATAAAGAGTGTTTTAAGTATTCGTTTTGTAACGATGAATATATACTTAATCTGTTATGGAAGAATCGCTTCCAAATGCGTCATTCCAGAGCCCTGTTTTCAAACTCAAACACGCACAAGGATAGAAATGATAGTAGCATCAGCACTGACGAGCATTACGATGATAAGTCAATGTTAACGACATATATATTATCACGCGTGCCGATCTGAGAGAAAACACTCCAAATTGGCATCATCTATCGCCACGTCGCGTCCCCTCACTGGTTCTTCCTGAATCGTCTTTTCTGATTCCGTCACCTCAAACTTGATTGGCCCATTAGCGTACTTCTCTGCAATTTCATCTGCTACCTTGAGAACATAACAAGTTGACCAACCATCATCATCAAAGGGATCATTCTAACGCACTGTGAAGATCTTTGATGACAACAGTTGAGCGTAACGTTGCTTCCTCGACGTTACTTCATCAGCTGAAACAAGAAGTACAATCGGAACAAGTGTAACTAGAGGTAACTCACCATCAATAAGCGAGGGCTGTGCACTGAGATCAAAATAGTTCTGTCTGGCCCGATCGACAATACCGTACACATCCAGTTGGTTTGCTGCCTCCGGACCTTATATGTGGAATGAGCATCAAACACATGGTAGACTCTTACCCAATTGTTGAAGTATTGGGATTATCGAAGTGAATGGAATAGGACATTCCTAATACACAACTGTTTTAGCATCAATGGTGGGACCATCCTTACCTCTTCTACTTGTGGTGTTACCGGATCTAGTAAAGGGCTGTTTCCCGAAGGCCCCACCACAACAGAGGGTACAGAAGACTGATAATTATAAACATACCAAAAACCAACAATCTCAACCTCCTCACATTCACTGGTTTAGGCGATTGTTGTTGTTGCTCTACTCCACCTTGTTGTTGTTTGGACACTATCGGGCTCGGTTGTTGGGGTGGTGATAGTGGCTCGATTGGAGGAGGAGGAGGAGGTGGCGGTGGGGGTGATGTTGACCCTGCACGGAGAGCTGCGGCCTGTCGAGACTGAGAAAACATCAATAATTACCAACTTGAAGAAGCCTGTAATAATAGTAAAGAATTGAAGTGATTCCAAGAGACAGTCTATTGCGATTGGTTGAGTGTTCGATAGGGATAATTTGAGGGAAATAAGGTATCAAAACCTGATACCACATCCTAGTACTGTGTTTCGACTAAGGCATGTAACTGTACAAATTCATGGCCTCCACCTACACCAAATTCACTTATATTGGTAGAACTATTTGAGGAGTTTTATGTACGATAAGGACACCCTCCTCCTGAGTTGTTGATGTTGTTTTTGAGCTACACAGCCCTCCTTACATCGACTTCCAGGAATTTCTGCAGTACTCTTGTACGAACATCTGGCTCGATAGCTAACACACCGTCCATGTACCTAGCAAGTATATCTACAAGGGAAGAGGAAGTGCACTCACGCTTGGAGGCCCTTCTGGCGTTCCTCGATGAATTGAGGGTCCATGGTACCCCATAACTTCTTACTAGGGATCTATAGAGATATCGATTAAACTGTGAATAGTTACATAGTGTAAAAATAACGAGAATACGTTTAGTAAGATAAGTTGATATTACTGAAATTGAAGGACTGCTTTACACCCCACAAACCGGTATATACAAACATGTGTTAACTCCTGCTACGAATTGAATTGTCACTCAGGTTTCAAATGTCATACCCCCAGCACTCCAGATGAGTACCGAAGTGCTCATACGAATCGGATGTTTATTATATATGAGATTGCCTACCTTAGGTATGCGATCGGGATATTTCAGCTTGAGATGATCATGAAGTTCCCTTATTTCACGATACCTCCTACTAACCGTCCACTTGTCACCATTAGCCAGGTTGGAGACCTCTATGAAGTACTCAGTGTAACTGATCGATGATAAGCAGCTCATATTGAAGAATTAGAAAAACCATAAATCGATTTCGTTTACTCCTGCGAAATAATGGGAAACATAATTGCCGCTGCCGGTGGACACTGCGAATGACATACGGATTTCGATGATATTGGTAGTGAGCAATGCTAGTGCCACCTCAGGGAAGTGAGTAACCTTCTTCTCAAGAAAGCTTTATCAGAATCGATACTCAATATATTTCAGTACCATAGATCGTCGCAAGAAGGATACAAATAAGGTACTCCCAAAGAACGACTAGTGAATGGATATGCAATTTCCCCAAGATCCAATCCAATTCGCATATTGTCGCTAACATTACGACTAACAGAGGACTACGCGTGCTGTGCGTATTGAACTTGGTTGAGCGTGGTTATCAGAGTTTACCCATCCTGGGAGTTGTTCCCAATGAACTTGGCCTTAAACCTCGGTAGCTGATAGGATGTCGACACTCCGGGAACGTACATTGTAGTGGAATAATAAAACTTATTTTAAGAAACGTCAGGTGCCGGGATCGAACCTGCGCCTTCTGCAATAACTCAACACCATTGAATCAGTGTACCATCAACATACAACATGGTCATAGTTAGACGCTATCATCGTCGCCGCCTCCCTGAGATGCCATTCTCGTCCGCATGGTGTTCTGTAGCAGACGTGGGGGCTAATACGAGGTTTCTATTATTCTCATTAGATGTTGTTTACCCGTATTGAATATTTTTAGAGCTCTTTCGAGGGACTCGATTTTCCGTCCAAGTGAGTCCACCTTTTTACTTGAGTTTTCCACCAACATCGAGAGCTGAACTATATCTCTACGTCCCATCTGGGTGGTACCTGTCAGGAAGTGCATACAAAGTTCACAAGTATACAGGAAACCTCTCCACAACATTATTGAAATCGCCCGAGTCCAGAGGCTGTTGAGAAAAGGAGTGTGCCGTAGTCTTACTAACGAGCTGCATGCACGATGCTAGGAACTCAGTGAGTTTTATTTCTCCCAGTCCTGAGGGATCCATTAACCTGAACAACTGTTCAGCATCTTTCATAGGTATTCCCAAAGTCTCGAATTTCTCCTGGACCTGATATACACGCTTAAGGGTTGATAAAAAATCGTTTCAAAATTCACTTCGCGCATTCGCCACGCCGCCCGAAACTCCTCTTCGCTTAGCGTGCCGGATTGGTCAACATCAGAAAGTTCAAAAATCCTCCTCAGAGAATTCGCAGCAGACTTCTTTTCCTCCTCTTTTTCCTGTTCAACTTGCTCCTGTGTACCTTGAAATCTTGCAATCTTGCATTTCCTCAACGCTATCATCACCATGTACGTGTTGCTGTTCCTAATGTGTTCTCCACGATTACTCCTACGACAATATTGAGAAGACCGTAAGTGGTCGATAGGATGAGTAGAATAAAAAGCAGACCCAAAACTGGCTGACGATAGACAATCTAATGTAAAGGCTGATCGTTGATGACAAGGTGAGTATCGTACATGTCGGACGATGCTATCAGCCCAGTTATCGAGGGTTATTATTTGCCATAGTGTAAGCATCGACTTAGGTACTGTTCCGAAGTAGGTCGAATAATCCCATTCGGTGCCTGCAAGCCAAGATGATTACGATACTGTGAAAATTGCATGTATAAATTTATCATGGAATTATGCAGGTGCTGTACCAATAACAGTATTATATTATTGTTCCCAATTATGCAATACTCAATGGAGTTCTAGACTAGAACTCCATTAAGTATTGCATAATTGCATAAGGGGTATACTAGAACTTCTACCCCTTTGCCTCCTAGTTCATCTCATCGGTTCGCATGAGTGTAGTAGATCACACGTCCGAATCAACCCACACGCATGGTGATGAAGCAATACCATCATAAGAAGATGCTCCGAAGTATGTGCTGTGATTATGACCAATTTGTAT
The DNA here is from genome assembly GCF_000006405.1 of Perkinsus marinus ATCC 50983. Lineage (NCBI taxonomy): Eukaryota > Perkinsozoa > Perkinsida > Perkinsidae > Perkinsus > Perkinsus marinus. Next base: position 81,548 of record NW_003215453.1, on the reverse strand, counting down.
CGTTAGGAAGATAGCACAAACGTAGATAAGGCAGACCAAGAAGACAGCTACCCAGGCTAGGGTGCGTACCTGATTTCTATCCTACCCAAATTACTACACTAAGTAATCCTACACTATGAATAAGGCCTTCAACGATAAGCCAGAGTTCTTTGAACATCCTCAATAAGCGTACAAAACGAACGAGTCTCAACATTCGAACCACTCGCAAAGCTGTCTGATCATACAAGAACAAGAGAGGGAAACATCATGCACATGCTCAACAACGAGTATGAATGACAATAGGCAACTTCTGGGGATATTCCTGTTGACTTTCATACACTCCTAATCTAAGTCGTGGGAATGATACAGTGTTGTAATATATGTTAGCTTTCCTCAGCTGCTGAGCTCAAGAGTTTCCTCGAATATTATCAAGTTAACACACGAATTCGGGTAGAAGTGTACAGAAACTTCCAAAATGTCCCGAGGATTGTCACCAAAACATTTACTCAACCATATGCATTGAATCAATTCCCCCTACACTGAGATGATGTTCTCACCAGAGCTCTGACGTCAGATGCAGCACATTCGCTGACTAGAGGTAGTATCCATGTATCAACTATGGCGAGCCAAACCTGATAAGAAGGTATTACAAGGTCATGATAGAAGCCCTGACCAATCCGAAATCGATGAGGTTCCATGGGTCCATGAAATATGATAGTCTGTGAGTCTTGAGGCGTAACCCCATCTCTAGGAGGAATACTATGGTGAAGATGTTTTCACTGATGTACCAAAATAAACGCTCCTAAAAATAAGTCAATACGACCTTGCGAGTGTAGGGAGGGAAGAATATTTTCATACTACTATCCATAATTTATGAACATAATTTCACCAGTTATGTATCTTCCATGTCTGTTCATAAATTGTGAACAGATATGAAAAAAGCGATTCGCATCCGTCATACCGCATCAATATTCATCTAAAATAAAACGTTCAGGAGATAGGAGTAGTGCGATCGGAAACAATTTTATATAGATCAGCATCATACCATCCATCCGTCACTTTCCAAACCCTCTGCATACCTGGATGTCTTCCGACACACTTTTGCATTTCTGCGCTTCAACGCTACTGCTTGTCGAGGCATTCCCGAAAAGTGCATCTACTCGTAACCCTTCTACTATAAAATACACAGTCAATACACACCTGATGCTGTAGTAGTAGTATCGGCCTCTAGACCAATGAAGAGCATATTGAGGACCTAATATAGAGCACTATTTGTGCATATATGCAGATCCATAGCCTAGTTCAACAAGGTTCAATCCTTGGTGTGTATGGACTTCCTCATTCAACTATCAGTGATGAACAAGAGTTAATGGGATGAGAATTTATTTAATTGTCTTCAAAGGTGATGATGCTTCATATTCACTATACCTTCCGACCCTCACACAATTGAATGATAAATACTATACAAGGTTGGTGGTATACATCTCTTTTAATCACATCGTAGGAATTATCGACCAACGACATATTATAGTGCATGCTTATCCAAATATCCAATGTTGTTGGTCGGTGATAAGTGATGTGGTAGTTTAATACTCTCAGAAAATTTAGATATAATATACTAGTTAAAGACAGTCTTGATCGCATATTGCAAATATTGCATCATTCGAATCATCAAAGGAGTGGTAAGATATATTCATCCAATGTTGTTATATAATCATCATAGTATCATATTACCCATGTATATCGGGATATATCATCATGAATTAGAAATATATAAAGTCATTAGTTATAATATGAATATGCGCCTCGCTGACTGCTATAACCCCGTATACACTCAGCACATTACCGTATCAAATTCGAGTCAGTAGCGTATCATACCTTATAAGACTTACTATGAATACGCCTATGATCGCGTTGAACTTCACTGTATCGACCATAGGAATCCTACTAGTATCATCTGTTACACATGGAATAAATATGTAAGGAGTTGTCAACTACTGCTAGTACCTGTGGTATTATCATCGCCATCTTCACCTATCACTGAATATACTTTGGATTGCGAGGGATAAGCCGATCTCATTGTAATTACAATAATAAATGATTACACCTGAAGATTGCTTAGTTGGTTTGGGATTTGGTAAACTTGAGCATGAACCCGAGTTCAATTTAACAGAAAGAAAATACATTTTATTGTCGATACCACAAATCCCTCGCTTCCTACACTGTACGCCTATTCTGTATCATCAACCCCTATAGACCTGTTGTGTACCTCCTCCCACGGCCCTATTCTGTATCATCAACCCCTATAGACCTGTTGTGTATCTTCCCCCACCTATTCTATATCAACCCCTATAGACCTGTTGTGTATCATATACTTTAACTCAACACCTACTACTAGCAGTAATAACAATAACAGCATCATTTAAGTCATGACCACCACAATCACCAACACTATATTTCATCACAATTAACATTTTAGTCATTTAAATCCAAAATTTGGTAAAGATTTTCCTTTATTTTTTCCCATTCTCCTTCTTAGCAGCTTCCTTACGAGCCTTTCTCGCAGCTTTCTTCGCAGCCCTCTTCACTTGCCGTTTACTATTAGGATTAGCCGCTTGCCTGTTATTCTTGTTCCTCCCTTTTTGCATTCTTTCTATCGGTTCTGCTTTCCCTGAGTTCCCCTTTCCCCCCGACTTATCAGCTCTAGCTGCCTTTCGAGCTCTCTTCGCCGCTCTTTTCATCTGCCTTTTACTACTGGGGTTAGCCTGTTGTCGACCTTCACTTTCCCCTTCATTATTCGTCTCCTTAGCTGGCGGCGCAGATTTCAAAGGTAGGGTAGCATCAGCAGATCTATCGAACGCTCCAACCTCTTTTGTATCTTCCCCCTCGGGCAGGGGAAGTATCTTAGCATCATTATCGGCCAATTTCTCGGAGTCGTCCGATGCAGATCCGTCTATTCCCTCCTTCCTATCCTCGTTGGCTTCCTCTCCTTTTTCCTCTTCCATTGCGTCCTCATTCCTTACCACTCCTTCATCAATTCTCCCTTGCGACCCACCACTATTGAGTGATGCAGAAGTATTCTCAATATCATTTCCCTCGTCATTGCTAGTAGAAGTAGGCGTCATTTTCTTCTTATTATTGCCATACTCAGACGATCCTTTATGATGTGCTTCAGACTTCCATTCCTCTCCTCTATTGATTATATTCCCGTTATCATCACATTCAGTGCACTTAGTAAAAAGATGTGTATGTTTAACATAGAACTCTGCACGAGTCCTACAGCAAGCTTTCTCATCCAAGTGCTTAGCGTTCCAGTCTCTACAAAGCAAGAATCAACAAAACATACAACTATAATCTATATTACATATCCGAGGTATAAACCAAAGAATTATCAGCACCCCTGAGACTGGTAGTTCCCTGTGGATCTGTGCACCCCTTTCCACCACATAGTTCATCTTCCAGTAGCCATTCCCCCGCATCTGGATCAGAGTGCGCATTCTCCATTTGCGTTATCAAATTGGACCTAGATAGACCGCATCGTGTAGTAAGCCTTTAGTATTCCTACTGTATGTGTCTTGCTTGCTCTTCTATGGTTTTCTGTTGATGGTTTTTGAATCGACCTGTGCTGACTACCGGTAAGGCTTCGCTGAAATAATAAGATACAACTTGAATACCGCCCCTTCAACCCTCTACCCTACATAGCAGGATCATCAGGTCTTTGAATATCAGTTGGCATGAACCTAATGAGATGGTCATCACATTTATAACAATCAGAATCCCCCTACAATTCTCCGTCTTCATTTTCCCTCTTCCTCTTCAGTGGCATCGACTCGTGAGTGCTATCATCACTGGGCCTAAATTGCATTAATAACTACATGTTAAGACCAGAGTAGCAATTTGAATGATATCGTAGATTACATGCCTTTCCAGGTGGGAACAGAATCAAACATGACACGGTAAATTATACGAGTCACACGTGCCCACACGATGAACTCTACCCCGTATCCAGAAATGTCCTCGAACTAACTACTATCACCATTTCCCACTCGAGTACGCAATATACACAAACCTCCTTGTATTTTCACCTTAGCCCCCAGAATCGATGAGTAACTCTAGTCTTACCTCTCTCTCGACAATTCGTCTCTCTGTTGTAGACTACGCCTAACTCTATCAGCATTAGGCGGTCTTGGATTGGTCAAACCACCCTCAGTGCCGGTCTTGTTTTTCCCTTTCCTTCTACGTCCTCGAGCTTCCAACCTGAAATACTCAAATGCTGACATCGGTGCGGTTCATAGAGTTACTACAGGGGTAAGAGAGAGGTTAGTAGTAGCAATAGTAGGAGTAGATGTGGTGAAGTTCGCATACTGCGGGGAAGCGAGCCGCTAAGATACGGCTAAGTGAATGACAATACTGATAATTGATTATTTATAACAGGTAAGCACGTAAGATGTTCTATGAATCACTCCTTGAACTTTCCGAGTGTAATAAGGTTGACAGGGACCTACACAAGGGGGAATGCCCAATCAGTATCTCGGAAATGATAAGCCGACATACGGATCTAGAATGGATATCAACTCAGGATCCGTTCTTCTATTCCACGAGTGGGGCCAGATTACATAATAATCACTTTAATCACATTTACTAATCAGAGACGGTCTCTAAGAAAATACGTCCCGTCTCGTGGGGCGAGCGCCTTTACTGAGGGCTAAGTCCCTTAGAAATGATGAACTTCTTGGAGGGGCTCATAGAAATCTATTAATAGCCATAATATGGACCCCTTTGATTAGACTCTCTGGTGTACTCGGCCAACGAGTAACTTATTGATATCTTGAGTCATCTCTCATCTATCGCTCCACATATGAGTACGTTTTTGAGAACGTGCGCAATCACGTGCATTGCGTGATCAACAACTCACAACTATTACCATCTATATACATAATCCAGGAAGTACCAGAGTGTTGTATTATGAACCTTTTCAAAATACAACTACACCTTTTCAACGCCCATCTGTAAAATAGTGACTCCCATTTGAAGGGGCCGGCGAGATAGGTTTGGAGAGTCTCGTTCAGTAACTTCAATTTCGACAAGAGATGTTAACAAGAACTTCAATTTCGACCGCGTATGACAATAGGAACTCCAATCCCAATGCAATAACATAGGAAGTTCGATACAGTTGTTTTAGTGGAATCAATTTCGTATTTAGGAACTCCTATTTCGAGAAGATACCTCACGATGTGAGGTACCCCGTGTGAGACGGACTCGATCTTGTCGAGTCTCTAATAGATGCTACGAGAGGTTCCGCTTCACCTAACGAGCTTGTGTGCTCAGCTTCCACAGGGGAGTCGATAGTGTTGATCGCCACTAGGAGCAGCACTAGGATGAGACAACAGGGTACGAGCCCACTGGGTTTGTTCTACTGGCAACTCTAGACGTAGTTGGTAGTGAAATACGTACTAAGACAGCCCGAACAGGTAGTGTAGAGAAGTAGGACAAGACAAATGGAAATAGTTGTCATATTACACGCACTCAAGACTAATGGATACGTAGGTACGCAAGCACAACTGATGTGTGTGCGTGCCGCACAGAAGAGGCAACAAGCCTCGTGAGGTCTCGCGAGGCCTCATGAGCATCCTACGCATACCAACGCGTACATTCATTAGTAGTAGTTCCTCTATGGTCAATATTGATGATAGTAGTAGTTCCTCTATGGTCAATATTGATGATAGTAGTAGTTCCTCTATGGTCAATATTGATGATAGTAGTAGTTCCTCTATGGTCAATATTGATGATAGTAGTAGTTCCTCTATGGTCAATATTGATGATAGTAGTAGTTCCTCTATGGTCAATATTGATGATAGTAGTAGTTCCTCTATGGTCAATATTGATGATAGTAGTAGTTCCTCTATGGTCAATATTGATGATAGTAGTAGTTCTTCTATGGTCAATATTGATGATAGTAGTAGTTCCTCTATGGTCAATATTGATGATAGTAGTAGTTCCTCTATGGTCAATATTGATGATAGTAGTAGTTCCTCTATGGTCAATATTGATGATAGTAGTAGTTCCTCTATGGTCAATATTGATGATAGTAGTAGTTCCTCTATGGTCAATATTGATGATAGTAGTAGTTCCTCTATGGTCAATATTGATGATAGTAGTAGTTCCTCTATGGTCAATATTGATGATAGTAGTAGTTCCTCTATGGTCAATATTGATGATAGTAGTAGTTCCTCTATGGTCAATATTGATGATAGTAGTAGTTCCTCTATGGTCAATATTGATGATAGTAGTAGTTCCTCTATGGTCAATATTGATGATAGTAGTAGTTTTATCTTTTCCTCGATAATCATGCCTTCGTCATCCTCATATGTAGCTACTAGACGACAGGTAAGCCCATCCCTTCATCATCACTATCACTGATTTATGCTTAGGCGAGTGATTCGACTATTACCGACTCTGGTAGAGGATCTGAGGACACCTCTAAGACCAGTGGTCACAGCTCTATCTACACCAGATACTTGAGTCAATTTTACAAGACGAAGTTATGCAAGTGAGTGTGTGGGTATTGGGCAACTTAGTACTACCGAAGCTCTGTTAGAAATGGATATAGTTATTCGGTTTCACAAGTCATTAGTCGCGGAGTCATTTGCAATTCGGCTCATTCCGAGAGTGCGTGCGTACGAATCTCCAGAATCAGGGAGAGTTTGATGACGACGAAAGAACCGATCGAAAAATAAATAAACGCTAGAGGATATGCAAATCTCCATGCGGTGCCTTCCTGGCCATATATGCACATAAGACATTTTGTGTCATGAATAGTACCGATCCTGGAATTTGGGCAGGAGACCTACCCCTCGCTGTAGGGGAAAGCGCGACAGATACTCTGAACCCATGGAGTTTTATATAGCAAAGTTCGTTAGACATGTAACGAGCGGCTCCGACACTTCGCCGAGATGGTCCATCGCTCATGGAGTCATCTCTCCCCTCTCACCGGTTGATTTAGGATATGCCGCATACAACTTGGGAGAGAATCCTCGACAGTTAATGAGTGGAATAGTATTGAATTTCTTCAGATACCACTTAGATGGGTTTTGCAATCGTGGTGATAACTGTACGCATGCGCACAGTAAGATATGTTATGATAGCACTTTGATGTAGGAGCTCTGGATATCAGGTGTTGAAGAGCTCAACAGTCAGCCGGACCTAGCTAAGTGTCGTATGTGCCGAGTTTTCCTTCAAACTGGTCATTGCGCTGACTCTCAGTGTCCTTATGCACACGACTTGGAAACAGTAAGTGTATCGAATAATGCATTACGGGTTTATGGTAAAATCCAGCGGATATTGAATATCTAGGGACTCTTGGTCGTCCGCTCGCCTTGGGTATCATCTTATAGTAGTTCCGTGAGTAGCTTGATTGTCTCATCGAGTTTCAGAGTCGATTTTGAATTTCCTTCAATCACCTGCTTTCCTGGGCTGTTCCGTTCATCCTGGACAAACTTATCGCTGTCATTGGAACTGTTTCAACACAGGTTAGATCGTCCAACGCGTTTTTCCGCACTAAGATGTGCGACTTTGCAAAGCAAGGCTTTTGCAAACTAGGAAATAGGTAAGTGCTTCTATTGTTAGCTCTGAATATCGCCATTCATTCGTAGATGTCGATACGCCCATTCCGGGAGTGAAATCATCCAAGATGTTGACTATTCACCAAAAGCAGATGACTCGAAGAAGCCGATTCAGCCAGGTTCTGCCGATATTGGCTTAGAAGGCAAGAAGATGTATGCCATACATAAACGTCGACGCAGGTAAATAAATTCACTTCGTAGTGATGGATTCATATCCCTTCAGGGGTGGTAAGAATATCACTAAGAGTGAGACAACCCCGTGTCTCGAACTTACGATTAAGAATCAGAATAATGGTGGTAATGGTCATAGCAGTAGCATTAGAGTTAGTTATTCATGCATGTAGATACCGGTCATACCACTGCTACTGATAAGAACACAGTACAGAGTAACCGTTGTTTTGAACGTCCTCCACCAGTTTACACTGGCCCTGATTCTATGAGCCCGATTGTGCGCTCCCCTCCATATTCATTGATGACACCATCTGAAAGAAATACATGCACCACTGGACCAAGCAGAAATGGTTCTTGTATTTTCCAGGAGGATGTTGTTGCAACTCCGGGTAGTGGGACTATCGACTTACCATCATCTCGTATGTACTATTACTACCCATCTCCTCTGCCTGGGTTTATCCCACCTGGAGGCCCTTTTTCTAATACCACTCCATTCGCACCTATAGCCCCACTACCCCCTACTATGAGACGAAGTTACTCTATGTATTCTGAAGGTTCGGTACCACTCCATCCTCAACGAGCTCCTTGTATGATGTATATGATCCCTGTGGTACCTATACAGGGAAGGAGAGCTTCACATGACTTGGTGTCTCCCTACCCTCGAAATGGGTTAGAGGGGTCTTTTTTTCCTGATGCTCAATCCTATCCAGATAATATAATTGTATCGAGATGTTTTGATGGTGGAGTAAGGAGAACGTGAGTTATAAGCAATGATTAGTTGTTAACATATGCCTAACATGGCGACTCCCACTTTACATGGTAGCAACAGCCCTTCCATTCCTGACTCATATGGTAGCGAAGTCTGTGAATTGGTTTTTGTCCCCAGGAGAGGTATAGAGCATTCCTTCCAATCTTGAGATGATGAGGGGTATTCTATCACATGTACCATCAATTGCTTGCTATCATCATTGTTTTCGTCTTTAACTATAACATTGTTGTTATCTTTTGATAACAATCCCTATTATCGACGCCTCGCGGCTACAACAATCGCCTCATTAAAGGTTTGGAGTACTTCAGCTCAATTTTCGTTCATCGAGCTATCTTACAGTGTTCCAAGCATGCACGGTTGTTGTCACTTATCATTGAACTAATATCCCTGATAGACGATACTGGAACGATCTTACTATCAGTACCCTTAGCTCAGCTATGTACCGAATTATCTCCACTATCGCTTTTATCATCAACACTCACAACTTCGTTGATCTGAGCTCGATCCTTTTCTCCTTCAATCACAGCAAGTCTTGGAGTTACTGAGTGGTGTCAATGTAACAACAGTGCGTGCCGTCTCGACACAATGAGACGGTCTATCACCTGGGAGGAAGGTTAATGCCTCTGGACATTGACAAAAAATGCTAGTTTGACAATGTTGGGGCTATAAATACATAGAGGCAACAACTACTGTTGAGGGAAACTTCTTCAAGAGTGTAGAAGATGGTCATCTACGTATTTGGCTTTTCGCAAGTGATAGAGGATAATAGACGGCAGAAATAACAGAAATCGATACCACCATTTCCTGGGCCCACTCTAACTGTTAACATAGACACTCGAGTGGTTACAATATCCGATGGCAATAACGAGAATGAGGTCAGCAACGGCTTGTGTGGTGTCGAAGGGGCAAGCGGATCAGGTCTCGTGGTGGTTGGGTGTATATCAAGTAACCGTTTTGTATAAAAGGTTGATTCGAACCAGTTCTGCAATGCATTTTTTGTTTCCAGAGGGAGCAACAATTTCAAATAACAAATTTGCACATCAACACCAACGCAAAATGTAACTATTAGCACATAGAAACGCTGCGAGGAACAACTCGAGTTTTATGCGGATGACTTGAGGACAAGCAGATAAAGAGTGCAATCGCAGTGACCATGGTACGATGAGCTTATCGGACCTCAACGAGTCCTCGAATAGGAACGATATCCGTAAAGATAGTACGGAGCGGTATTATGGTGATAAGGATTTAACAACAGCTCTAACATCACAGGGCTATGGTGTTGCTAGTTTATAAAGTGATGATATATGCCTATAGGCTATAAAATAAAGACAATGGTTGACAACCATATGGATAGAAGAACTTCAAGGATACAACGACCCTTTGAATGTGATGATGACCATCATCATCATCATCATTATGATGCTTCTGGTGTTGTAGGGGGGCTGGCCAGGTGAGGAGAGGTCAATAACATCTCTGTATATGTGCATCCAGCATTGACTACTAGACCTAAGCATGGTACTACTATACACAATAATGGCTTTAACAACTCACTTGAGACTATACCGAGAATACCCAATCCACATATGACATAATAGGGATCAGCAACATCAACATCATATAGTTGACCTCCTACTAGAGGGCCCAGCACACCACCTATGAATGGGAGGTGGGATAAGAAGACAACAAGGACCTCCATCACTTATCGGCTTACCAACGTTGGTTACACCCATAGTTATCGAGTTGATAAGGCCTCTACTCTTTGGAGGCGATATCAACGCACTGCAATAGGCCATACCCGCGAAAAAGAATGTGACTAAAGATGAGTAGCATAGTAGGCAGGGTAGTACTATATTTCAGCTTACTTCCGACATATACACACATTCCTATTATAATGGTACCCCATATTGAGTATATAAATGGCACTATCACAGCTAAGACTACCAGACAGAAGCCGAAGGCTGCTACCAAACCTGGCTTAATCTTATCTGTCAACACAGCAATGACCCAACATATATATACGAATTAGATCGACTATTACTGGATATATACATATATAGTATAGTGCAAATGATGACGACAAGAGCTTGAATTCCCATAGCTTCACCGTTCTGTTGTTCAGTAAGGTCATATCTATCTGCTCCAAGTACACCAAATACTGTGGCCCATGAATTACCAGCGTACCTGATGACAAGGCTGTAACAAAGCCACACATACAATAGTTATTACTGTCCAGCGAATGCTGCCAAGCACAAGCATACAAGAGTAGTTATAAACCATTTGTTCTTCTTCGACCATGCCCCAAGACCCATATCCTTAGCTTCATCCATTGGGGACATACCCTTCGGTGGAGCATCAATAGAGCCAGAGGGCGGCAACGGCGGCGGCAGGTTATCCGAACCTGCTGTCGTGTTATCACTGTATCAGCTCGATAACTTAAGTGAATTGGTATTACTGCTGACGTCATTGGCCTGATCCCGTCCTTGCTGTTGTTGATGTTGATGCTTCCAACACTCATAATACTCCCACTTGAGCCATTCGGGCTTGTCCTCCCTTGGCTTGGTCTCACGTAGGAAGAAGAGCTGGAGGAGGAAGAGTATGGCCGCGAGTACACCCATAAAGTAAAAAGGAAATGATATACCAACACTTGCCAACCAACCACCTGAACATATGAGGACATCATAGGAACTCCATCTTCCCATCATCACCTATCGTAGGGCCCAGTGCTCCACCAACAGTATTGCAGATTGATATACAAGAACCGTAGAACCTCATGTCTTCGACACGACTACTGTCTGTAATGAAGGCATACAAAACTGGCCGTGTACCTACTCCAATCTACATCCGTGTTACTCATGATGAGCATTATTATTACCGGCAGAAACTCCACCGATAGCACGGAAACCAGCAAAACTAGCTATATTCCACGCATTGGCTACAAGGAAATAGGATATAGTATAGAGAAACATAGCCAGTATGAACACTGGACGCCTACCATACCTGAACAACATGAATATAGGAAGATATGGTACTGAATATAATACCTATCGGATAAGGGTCCAGTGACTAGAGAGGCTACGAGAGTACCAATAGAGAATGATGCCATGAATATGGATGCAGCACTACCCTCATCCATATCAGGATCGAGATCTTCTACCAACCTGAGAACGGGTATACAGGGGGAAATGTGTAGGAGGTGTGGTATTACCATGGTGTTAGAGGTGCCACTAGTGCCGTACCACACCATTCAACAAAGAGGCTCACTAGTAGTAGGGTGAGGTCCAACACTCTACGTGGATCATATTTCAATTGGTAGATTAGTCGGCTAAATCTATTTAACTTGACGTACTCATCAAGACTCTTAGGGCCTTTATGGACGTATACCATAGGAACGGATGGGGGGGAAGTATGAGGGGGAGAAGAAATGAAGAAACTGTAGTTATAGTGTTAAGTAGCAACATAATGAACACCTTGAGAATAGAGCACCAATACCCCATCATATATGGCATGCTTCATGGTGGCAAGGAAGGCAGCAACCTTTATTGACGGGTTATACTACCCAAGATGAGCAGCAGTACACCTTCAATACTAGCCGCTCAACTTCCCTGCTGGTGCTGCTGTTGTTGTTGAACTATTATCTCGGTGAATAATAATACTCTACTAGGAATGGGAGAGTACCGGCCTACCGGTACTACCGGGGTTCGGTGATTAAGTACCAACCTGAAACATACAGCCCAACACTACGATATCCTCCGAGTTGGATAATTGTTTCCAAACTTCGAATGGTCATGAATCTAAACGCCAGGCATCTCCTAATGCCTTTGACCCAATGTTAAACCTTCCCACCAAGGCCACGCGAAGCGATCAAAATGCGGCGCAATTCATCTGCGGAATTCCCAAGAGGGCTCCCTAATAATGCATATCCCACCGTAGCCATTACGGTTTGTTCTTATCATTCTGGATGGTAGAATATGCACGACAAGGAACAGGCCTGCCAACACGGTCAATGACCGTGTCGTGTGATGACCGTCGGTCATCACAATGATGATAAGGACACAATCACCAGACATGCTATTCCATAACGTATCATACACTGCTTGCCTTGAGATCCTCACTAACCTCATCAAGCACTACACTACCAAACAACGTTACATTGAAACCCATGAGTAAACTGAGAGCCTTTCGAAAGGCATCATAGTCCCGGTGAATGCATGTTCACCAACACAATACATCCAGACCATATGTGGAAACTTTTAGACCTAACATGGACAACTGGTAATAACATTGAAGAAAAAAGGACTGCCCCTGGCTGCGAGACGGCGGCTGAGCACCGTCGTCCAGATAGAATATTGTTGACAGATTAGTGAGCAAATAGGAATAGTGTTGTTATGATTGTAAATGGTCGGTTGACATAGTCATTATCACACTGGAGACCTGCCGACCTCTACTCCTTCCTCCGTTTTGACCTCACTTGAAGGGCTGCTCACTGCTGGAACCAGTAGCGATAGGGCATGTAACAACGCCCTGTAGATGCCTAGACCTGATGTTCTCATATACCATTGAACATAGATACTAGTAGCTTACAAGCGATACTGCCCATAACTGATACACCTGCACTCATGTAGAAGGGGTAAGCTCGATGGTATGGGTCCATGTCGTATAGTTGACCCGCTAGTAGAGGTCCAGAGATACCCCCTGAGGAGGAGGAGATATGAGTATGAATCGATGTGGGGATACATACCTAAATTGGCCATACTCATTAGTAATGAATTGATAAGACCCCTCTTTTTAGGTGGGGCTACCACCGAATTAAAGTAGGCCATCCCTGCGAAGTACAGACCACCTGAGTATGATACTGCTGCATGACGACGATTATACTGAATATCGACGTACATCCAACGTTCATGAGCATACCAAGAGCTACTGTAAGATAAATGTTGTAGATAAAGGGAACGATGACCAAAAATATACACAATACGTGACCCATACAACCAACTAAGGCAGGAGCGATATAATCTGATGATGATGATGACAAGTATAGACGACGTAGATATCATTGGATAACTTACGAGTGATCGGTAGGTAGACCAGATTCACCAAGATTACCACTACTGCCTGAATACCCAATACCGCACCATTGGATGATGATGATAGGTTATATCGATCTACACCTAGTAGACCAAGAACTGTCGTCCAACTTGAGAAGACGTATCTGATTAGGATCTTAATGGTAACGGTTATTGGTGACTTACTGTCCGCTGAAGGATGCTGTTGCCAGGCAAAGCACAGTTGGGATCAAATACTTGTTCTTTCGGGGCTCAACATTACTCGAATTCCAACGACACTTGGGCCGACCATTAGCATCTTTTATGAGAGACTCTCTTAAGAAGATAAATACGAGCACCAACAATACGGCAGAGACACCACCGATAAAATAAAAAGGAAAAGATAAAGTAATGCTAGCCAATGCACCACCTGAGACAAACACCTATACAACATAATCAAATGCAAATGAAACTACCTACCAACCATTGGTCCCAAAGCTTGGCCTGTAACAACAAAGAGGCCCATTAACACACCATAAAGCCTCATATCATCAGGTCTACTAGTATCTGTAAGGAATGCCATTACCACCGGTCTCGTGCCTGAAGATTAGATAGGTATGATGGAAAGGAAAAGGGAGCTCACCTGCCGAGACTCCCCCAATTGCTCGGAAGATTGCAAAGGAAGAAATATTCCATGCATTAGCAGCAGCGAACTGTGAGGAGGTATAGAGGAACATAGCTGCTACCAAGACTGGTCGTCGACCAATCCTAACAACCATTCATACATCATCGAAGATACTACTATTGATACCTATCTGATAAAGGTCCAGTGAAGAGAGATGATAAGAATGTCCCTACTGCATAGGAAGCCATAAGAATAGACGCTGCTGCACCCTCGTCCATGCCTGATGCTAGCTTATCGATGTACCTTATCGAGTTCATGGATCGACTTACGTTGGTTGTACATATACTTACCATGGAGTAATGGGGGCCAACAGAGTATTGCCTAACCATTCAATGAAGATACTTATGAATATCAAACTCAAATCAATGATCCTTCGTGGCTCATATTTCAATCTATATCGAAGTCTCGCTAGCCGCTTTAAACTGTAATACTCCTCAGTCGACAACGGACCGGAATTGTCCATAAACACCACGGATAGTTCAAAATCCAACCAACTGGTACATACTTATAACTCACCAAGCATTCTCAACGATGCTTTAGATGATGCTACTCGAAGGACTCATGGAGGCATGGTCAAGGACCCTGCTCTCATTTACCATTGTGTAATACTTTGTGTTCTTGTTGTTGATCAAGCTAGATCAACAGGTCTACTGTGTTGTCTCAAATGCTTCCCGACGCAGCGTAAACACAATCCTATCTCATGAACAGCGTGAGCAGCAAGTGTTGTCATTATAATCAATGCTGTATAGGCAACTACCACACTAACATCATGATATGGAGTAAATTCACATGTTATCGATCCCCTCGTGATTTTGCTTAATACTGCCGTCAAGGATCCCTGTAAAGCAGGCTGTCGTAGGCGTAGATGAGGTTGACAGTCACCTATAAGCTGTTCACTAATCTTCCGTCGGTCTAAGTGGTTTGATGGGAAGTCCGACTCACCGACTCCAAGTATCTAGAGGAGGTCAGTGTCGGTTATGATGATCAATATGAGTGGCAACCCTCATCAAGCAATCAAAGTCCTCTTCGCTCAATGGCTCATCGCCAAGACTAGTCAAGGCTTCTTTCAAACGTGAACGAGCGATCCGTCCAGCAGAAGCAGCCGTGGTACCCTTTGGGGAGGAGGAGGAGGAAAGGGCCTGCACCACGCAATACGATAAGATTAATGTCATAGTGGCAGCAGCAAGTGTCGCATGAATAGGAGTTGAGCTACTGTATGTTACTACACAGAGAGCATCTTCAACACTTTGCATATTGAAACCATGGAGCTTCTGGCTCTTATCTGCCGCTTGGAGCATTTCACGGAAGTTAAACCTATCGTTACTCCACAGTTATGACGGTATGATCTATGCATGATCGCAGCCAGGTCTATACGTATATCAATGAATAGGGAGTTTGCAGGCTCCTGCATACAGTTGCTCGAGGGGCAATTGAATGCTATCTCAGTGTTCAAATGGCGAGTAACCCTAGTGATCGTTGTACTTGTTTAAACCATGGTTAGTGACGATACGTGAGAGGATGAGGCTTTCAATGGCCATTGTAGTCATACAGAAACCAACTGTCCTGAACCAATCAGCCTGAGAGGGCATCGTGTTAATAAGGTCCTCTATTGTGGCTTACGGCTTGTGGCTTAGTTAAGTAACCATCACCATCCGTATCTGCTAGCTCGAACGTGGTCCTCATATCTTGGAACCGATCAGTTATGAATCGGCTGCTTCCCGGTGGTGGATGTGCTGAAATTATGGTACGGACAATTATATTTAAAGCCTCTCACTCGTATGCCATTTGTGTCCTGCTCCAGCAGCTCTCCCACGTGGACGTTGGGCTGCTGTCATAGCCGTTAATGACGACAACTGTGGGGATATTCCGACAGTCACATATGAAGTAACGTGTATCGGAGATGAGTCGGTGTGTGTATCCATTGCGGGGCACTATCGGCTCAGTAACTTATCACCCTCTGATACAATAGCCGATTAGGAGGAGGCTCGGTGAACTTTCTTATTATTGCGTACCTACCCCCCAACGTAGGAATAGAAAGGAACATAGGATCGATTTCACGAACTCCCAGGGGGTAAATTGTTGAACCGTATATGATGCCGTAAGACAACACATCGTGGTAGCTCATCTGTCCATGTAGCGGTCCAGTAGCGTCAGCTTCGATCCAACCATTTCTGTGACCCCCCCCCCCCTCCCGCGCCGCCAAGGTCAGGTATTGGGACAGCGACTCTCGCGGCGAGCGATGTTTAAACCCTCGGGTGGATCCAGGCGGGTAGGGGGCGATATTGTGACCGTATCCTGGACGGTTAATCCGTCAGCTCAGCAACTACCCCTTTCGATGCTTGAGAATCAGTCGCCCACACTTCATAACATACTACAGCCTTTATCATCAACTGCCACCTAGCAAGATTGGTTAATGAAAACTCATACTAGTTTCACAGAAACGTGAGGTGATCATAGATGAAGTCAACTGCGACCAATGATTCGTGGCATGCGCTCCCACAAGGAGGTCTCCTTATCATTACCATCTATTACTTTAATCTAGAGAAGCCATAATAATCTTTCCAAGATATTAAGGAGCCTACCCGACACTGTGTCCATAGAGGGCAGTGAGCGTCACTCAGCCTCATGTACTTACGCCACATCTTGTCACAAGCATTGATCATCTCCTCTGAAGTGAAGGAGGACTCAGCGTATTCACCTCGTAGGATGCCCACCCTTGGTGTCTCCAACTTTGTATCGTCCACATTCTGGGCAGAACTTAGTTCGAGTCCATCGTATCAATGCATTAGGCCTGCTGAGACAGTCATACACCGTAACTCGGACGATAAACGGACCTTCTTTTCTGATCTGAGAAAACCTCCGTCGTGAACAATCGTCTACTTGTTAATGGTAGATGGCGCATAGTGAGGTTGGGGAGGTAAGCTTAGTACAACTGTACTACAACTGTCAACACAAGATGGGATGATACACAGAAAAGATGATGATAATGTATACTCAGCAGTCCACTGGCCTATAATGAGATGTGATACGTCGAGAAGTGTGGACACTTGAGCGGCACCTGTGATAAGATACTTTATGATTACAGTAAGAAGTAGTGATTAACCCGAATGCTGCATCCTCAAGAGATGGTGCTTCAATGACACCTTTATCATCACTATTGGGAGCCTGATACCATCCATGTATGAACCATGCACATATCATCACTTACTTGCTGTGGAGAAGAATCCTTGGTAGACCTAACTGAGCTCCTAGGAGAACCTTTGCCTACATTGTTACTCTTATCGTCATCTGTTGAGCATGATGAAGATACACTATAGGAGCCACTTATACTGTTATTTATGGTAGACTCCTTAATAAACCTGTTCCACCATGATCTCAACATGTTTTCTCTCATATAACTAGCTTGAATGATGATCTACCGCAGGCTGAATAAGTAAACATAGTATCGATAGTAATAACGAGCTCATATGGTTACTATGTAGCTTGGTGTAAGCTGATGATCTAGTAGTATTAGCACGTAGAGGGACTCCTTGGAAGAAGGTACTCAGGTCGATAATAAACATGTAACACGCTCAAAAAGAGCGCTCAATGATAGTACTGATACAGGATTAATGTCATGTTGTCGGTAATCGAGTAGTTGTAAGGTGTTGTTCAACACACGTACAAGATTGAGAAACAATCTTGCTATTCTTGCATTTTCTCAACCTATCAGATTCTCACTTCCATTGTCACCATCTACCGCAACCGTAGATCTACGAGGACTGGTAGGTTGTATAGTAGAGGGGTTTAAGGTTGGCGTATCGAGGATACAAATATATTCCAGGGAAAAGTACTCCACCACCTGTCTTCGACGACAGCAGCTGTGATGATGCAGTGGTCAGTTATTCTACTATTGATGCATGATCTAACTCAATTATGCATTGCTATTGTGGTGCTATTCAGCCATGATTATGCAACATCCTTTTGAAATTCCTTCCTACTATTTATGACGATAAATTGAAGGCTTGTAAATGCCCCCGCTCGACAGTGTCGATTATTACCGCAATGCCAACTCATCGACACCCAGTAACCATGTCTTGTCGCTTCTGGGGCTTGCCGATGAAGCCCCTCGACGATCAAGGTCCTGCATTGGCACAGGATCTACTCACACACTTTGTTGCCGAGGTCAATTCTTGTTTGATTCAAGAGGAGGTGATAGAGAGGGAGAGGGTGAGGATATATCGACTCGAGGAGATTAAAGGTTAGTGGATGTACCGTAACTTGCTCAAATCCTAGTCAAAGTAGACCACCGGATGTATGTGGATGGCGGGGAGATGATTATGTTATGTGTTGAGGGATGTGGTGAGGGAGGATTCGATCCCACGACCTTTCGGATGAGAGCGAAGCAGGTTTCGATCTTGCCCGAATACGCTCTACCGTTAAAGGGGAAGCGGCTTATCGAGCACTATGTGAGGAGACACAGAGTAGGTTTGTCGAGATGCAAGAAGGGTGAGGCCACTACTAGAAAGTCTGACATTTCATTTAACCAGTTTATCGACCCGAATCCTCGAATTAGAGGCTGATAAAGAGGCTCTACAACAACGAGTTAAGGATCTACTCGAGGATGAGATACATTCTAGGATGCTACGTTCGAAGAAGGCTGATCATCATGATCATGAACCACTACGTAATATGATTACTCTTATCTTTAAGGAGCCTATCTGTATACAAGGTAATGGTTTTGTGACTAATCGGAGGACTCCTCCTATCGAACATGGGATGGGGTTTCATCCACCATCCAGGAGGAAGGCATCGAGGAAGCCTCCTGGTGGTAACAGTAGGAGGGCATCCTATGGTGGTGGGATTATCGAGTATCGTGGACCGACTAGAGCTGAAGGACGGAGGTCATTGGGCTCGGATGATGGGTATAACTAATGTCGGGGAACACTCCTCTATTGTTGTCTATTCTCAGGGCAGTAGTAGTAGCATCACCCGAGTCATCACCCCAGGATCATCCTCCTCCTCATCATGGACAGCAGGAGGAGCAAGCATTAACCCCACCACCATCTAGTGCTCCTCTTGTTACCAGTAGGGTAGGCTCAGCGATAGGTGAGTGCGAGGAAGTATCATTGATGAAGTGGTTCAGTAGGCACACCCCAAACAGGGATCAAGGACAGTGGGGATACATCAAGCAGAGTGATACAATAACCTCACCGGGGATAGAACCTGGGACGATCAGGTCTTGCTTCCTGGCTTCAACCTCAATGCATCGACTCGAGGCAAAGCCCAGGACGTTGTTATTACTCCTAGATCTAGAGATGGAGGTAGGGATCTCTCCATTGAGTAGGTTGGAGCATCTTAAGATAGGAGGTGGTAGTAAGTCCCAGCATTGGACTGCATCGTTTGCCTCGAGCATACCCGGAGGAGGAAGAGGAGGAGGGTTCACTACTGGTGGTGGCCAACAACAAGGGAATGGCAGCCTCCGAGGGTCTACAGGAATGCCTATAAGTCCGTGCCTCACTTGAATTGAAAGGTTGTCTCCTGTCACTGTCTTAGCAGCTCCGGCCCAATCCCGATCTTTTTGTCTCGCCCCTCGTCCTTTCCAACCACTCCATCATCACTTCTCACCACGGACTATACTACCCGGTAAAAGTATGGCAGGAGGTGATGATAACTACCCTTTGGAGTGATTTCCTAATATCCTTATCAGCCTCTACCCCTCCACCTCCTAGAGTGGCACCAACTCCTAGACTGCCATCCGCCTCCTCTTTCTATGAGGGTTCATCATCATCACATCACATGTTCCGTATACCCCTACCATCTTCCATGACACAAATACCAAGACCATCATCATTGTAGGGCTCCTCCTGTTACCATACTATGACTATGTTGTCAGAACCTTGAGGCCACCAGCTCCCACCTCCTCTACGAACGACATATCAAGGTTGATGAATAGTCAGAGTAGCCTAATACAACATCAACAGCAGCAGCAGCAGCAGCAGGCATCGGCTATTATCAGTCCACGAGGATCATCACAGCTAAGTGGTATGTGATCACACAGGGTATATGTTGAATATCATGAATGAATTCAGTGGGGTCCGCTCAGAGCTAGCAGTATATCATTTCTCTCTCTTTTCGAATGAGTTTAGTTTAGATTACCAGTGACTGGGATTCGAACGTGGGATCTCCATAGCTTACCTTGAATGATATTCAACTATCGGCTAATTCTGTTACTACCCCTACTGCACGTTATTGCCTTCGAGTATCCCGACCCACAACGTGATCCCGAGAGATGCGGTAATGACCATTGCCTACTTCGATAATCAGTTATGATCATCAGGTCTGTCGGCTCCTGGATGGATATGTGATCCCGATCGCTACCTCTCGCGGGATGAGATGGATTTCCTCGATAAGGAGTTGAGGAAGGACTTTGCTGTAGAAAGCGTGTGTGGTAAGGGACTATGACGATCATAGTCATCATCCTTCATCACAGGGCCTTATCAAGTAGCTGTGGCCATCAGTAGGAATACATGGCCAGTAGGAGGTGTTGAGAGGTTTGCTAGGAATGTAAACCCAAGCAGTATAAACGTTATATGAGTCATTACCAATGTCATCATAGATCCATAACGCTTGGGGTGTTGGTCATGCTCCCTGTGATAGTGGGATAGTTATGGCCTTGGATATCGGCAATCGTGAAATGTAGTATAATCATCATCACTCATGGTTTGGTAAGCAGAGGGTTATCGTCATAACAGGTTCATCAGTATGGGTAAAGCCGCCAATGAACGCATGTCCACCACTAGTGCTTCTGCTGTCATTGATCATATGCGGTCCTTTTTAAGAGAGTTCAAGTATGCTCAAGGTGTTTATGAAGGGCTCACACTTATACGACAAGTCATCGATACCGGGAAGCAATTGAGCGGGTAGTGACTATCGGGTACTCCCCAGTAACGTCATCATCCTTCCTTAGGATCACCTTCCCCCTCATATTATTCTTCATCGTATTTTTCGGTATCTTTGGACTGATTATATTCATGTTCATAAAGACGTGTCTACAGAACCGTCGTACATCAGCAGTAAGGCGTCAACTTAGTCGTATGGAGAATGAGCGTGCTGAAGCATTACAAGGACATTTCCGACAAACATCATGCCCGATATGTTTGGAAGAGTTTGAGGTACATCCTTCTAGTAATAAGAAGACTGATGAGACCACTGAAGCAGCACCTCTCACTGGACAAGAATGTGAACTCCTGAGATGTGGTCATAAGTTCCATAAGGCATGCCTTCAAGAATGGCAGGAGCAAGGCATTCATCGGGTACGTGATGGGTTACGATGTCCTGTATGCAGGAAGGATGTTAACAAGGACACTGACAGTGATGATGAAGATGGTGGTAATGATCCTAATACTGGCAGGCCTAAGCACTCCTCCTCATCATCATCGACGACATCTTCAGGAAGGAGTGGTATGATGTATGTAGGACCCTATTATCCAGGATATGAATATGGTCCGTTGTGGGATTTCCAGATGATGCGTCTAAGACATCATTATCCCGGTGTTATTAGTGATGGCTTTGTCCAACAGTATAGTTGGACAAGTCTTGGGAGTAGAGGTACATCTGGTTGTCCATTACCATCTCAAGATAGATCTATCAACCCCCCTCCCCCATCATCATCACGTGGTCATCTTGGAAGTGGTGGATTCGGTGGTGGTAGTGGCTTTGGTGGAGGAGGAGCTTCTGGAGGGGGTGCTGGTGGAAGCTGGTGATGATAATGATGATGATGCCTTTGAATGTTTTCATACTTTCTTGATCTCTATTCCTCACTGTTGTGTTGCTGATATCATATCGTTACGAGGTTCATGCATCCTAATACCATTGAGTATTCCCTTAGTTCGGTAGGGATCACTACTGGTGAATCGTGGGTATAGTTGGGTTCATGGAGATGTAATACTGTGGAGGCATGTCGGACCGACTGTCGGGCGTTACAGTTCGATGATGACAACATAACCTACAGGGCGGTGCAAAAGAAATGGCCCGACCCTCGTACTACCACCCTCGTAGTATTAGCACTGATCTCTTGTGCTTGACAAGTTGCGTGTGGTGATGGGAGAAATTAACAACACACTCCTAACACCACTAGTAGTAATAGAAAGCATCTAGAACACGAGTTGATGAGTGAATGGTCCGGTACTGATCATCTCCCATCCTTGACGTCCACTAAACGTTCCATTAGCCATATGAAGCCGCCCTAGAGGTTGATAACTCGGTATGTTTAGCGTGATAATCTTCATCATAATACTCACCTAGGTCCCCTTCATCTATAATAACCTCGTTCTCTACTACTCTTGGTGCTTGGTGCTCTACCAATTCTGCTCTACCCGCCTCTATTGATGCATTACTCTGAGTAATATCCTGATTGATAACACAAACATGATCTGTCAGTAGTAGTATAATTATCATCACCTCATCTGTATTATTATTATTATTCCCGTTCTCGTTATTAATCTTACCCGCCTTATCTGCTACATCCCACTTCCTCTTCTGGGCATTGTACATCTTAGTAAGCTTCTTCACTTGGCTTTTGGGTATATCAGAGCCGTCTGCTAGTAGTAGAGGGAAGCCTTCCTCATCATACTTACCATATCTGCATCACCAACGACTCAATGGAGCATTCCCTCCTCACAGCATTTGCTAGCCGACGAACATGGTATGCATTAAGATAGGTACACTTCGACAATACCCCAGTTGCTGCTATATATGTTATTACCTCCCCTCGTATTCACCCTCTTTGAACATATCCTTTGGGTTAACTAATTTCCCCTCAGCCCGACGACGGTATTTCTCCATTCCTTTCTACTCAATGATTACTATCTTACTATTATCACCATCATCATCATGCCGCTACCTTTTTCTTATCATCATATTTCATCGGGTTTATTAACTTGAGTGCTTCTTCATGTAGTACATCAACCCATTGGTGATATAAGTCTTCACTCCTGTCTTTATCTACTTGATGATGATATTTCATATACCTACAACATATCCCTACTCTACCCAACACCACCATCATCATCACTCACTTATCACCAGGAATACACTTCCCTACTAGACTAGCCTGAGGTATGGTCACTAGACTAGCCCTTTGAGTGACCTTTGATAGTGTGATAAGGCTTTCAGCATCGCTGTGATCAGCGCTCCATCCTGATGCTGTAGCTGACAATAAGGAGTGATGATGATGATGACTGTCACTATCCTAGTATTGGTATTACCTAGCTTACAGGTCAATAGGCTTTTGGCTGCCTTTACCATCCTATCCTTCGTAATAGGGGAAGCAGTACTTGGTGATGATCCCGCTTCCTCCTCTGATGATGATGACTTATTCCTACATGAATGATGCATAACCTGCCTCCAAGAGGTCTATTACCCCTTCCTCCTGCCAAATGCAACATAATTCACTAGGCCGGGCTCGTTAACAAGATGTACCCATTTATCATCATCCTCATTCACTAGTAGCCTCCCACCCGATATACGCTGTACTACTATAAAGAGAGCCTCATCCTCCTCCTCTTCCTTAGGGGTGGATGATGATGACATTGTAAAAACGTTGAGGAACTATCAAATTACCGTAATAGGGGGGGAGCTCCCACTCCACATAACGGTAGTCTGCCACTGATGCACCTTGCTTGTTACTCCGAGCATGAGCCTGTAGTAGCATACTGCTGCATACTATTCCACAGAGTCTCCTAAAGGCGCTCTTAGGTGCACCATACCCTATACCGTTCTCTTCCTTGCCCTTAGACCCCGAATCGTGGCTTTGTGTTTCAGCCTAACCGCCTCACGGATTTTGTACTTTGTGAAATAGGCCTCTGCGCGCCGCGCGGCGGCAGTCATGCTTGCCAGAATGTTGTGCATATTTGTATGGGTAATTTATTTGCCTCTCATACACGTTGCTGTGTTAACACTATAGGTCGGTTAGTATGTTGTCGTTGCAGACTTATTACGATTGCTATCGGCAGTAGTTGTTAATAATATGAATAAGTTGAGGCTATCACCTGCCGAGGAAGAGGCCATAAAGAGGCAGCATGCTCATAGAGAGCGGATCAAGAGGATGATGGCAGTCAGGCATGGTGAGGTTATACGGTCTAAGAGGATGTAATCATCATAATGTTCACGGTGGAGTGGTATGACGTATTGCTTTAGAATAGCCCGAATGAAGCTGGCTGAGGATATGCAGTGTAAAGAGGATAAGAAGCATAGCATAATACATAATATCAATAGCTATAAGGAAGAGTTAAGGGCCTTGATACAGGCAAAGGAGGATATAGAGGTAATAGAACATATGATCGTAAGCTGGGTATTGGTACTCAGCAGGTTACACTAGACCAGGGACGGCGGAATGCTCATGCCTTCACAACAGCATTGTCTTCGGGTTTACGTCAACAACAACAACAAGGTTTGAGGGATGAGGAGTTGGTATGGCTACGGTAATAGTGTATGCCTATAGTATTGGTATATGATATCATCGTTAAGGTATCAACATGCATTGGATGCTATACACCAGGAGAGGGGAAGAGGGGAGGATGATGAGGTTGTAAAGAGGATTATAGATGCTAGGGATAAGGCTAATAAGTAGTGTGGTAGGCTAACACAATGATGATATGTTCTAGTGTTCAGGTTGTCTAGCAGTTTCAAGCCTAAAAATACTCAATTCTTTCCATCTGATGATATTTTTATTAAGAATGAAAAGGATAATAAGAGGTAGTAGGGTATAGAAGGCTTTGGGGGATGAATATATTGTGTATTAGAGGTGCATGGATGAGCCATGATCTATTGACTCAATACGCTGAGACAGCTTTCCATGCATACGATAATCCTGGGGAGGTAGCAGATGATTCGATACTAGAAGATAGCTGTAGGAAGAGGAAGCCAGTACTCCCTCATGATTGGGATAGTATAGTTGCTGATAGGGGTAGGGAGGGAAGGGGGTCATGCAGGTAGTAGTAATGGTGATTGTCTAGGTAGGAAGGCTCTAATGAAGGAGAGGGATAGAATAAGGTGTGAGGAGGCCGAAAGGGACATTGATGTAAAGACCTCCCTTGTAAAGCACAGTCGAAGGTAGTTAGCAGTTACAACGCTACATGCAACGTAAAGCTAAGGCTGATATTATAGTGACAGAGAGAGCTAGGAAGATTGGTGAAGAGAGGAAGCAACCACTAGTGGAGGTTGCCACCATTACAACGTATGTACTGTATGCGGTCCTTCGTGTGATGATGATGTCTATATACTAGGATACCGGGGAAGGAGGATGCTGTTCCTATCTCACAAGAGGCTCGGGATGAGGTGGTAGAGCAGGTAAGGACGTGCCATTAGGATTATGTACTGTGTGTTACATGCAGGTGATAGATGATGAAGGAGAGGGTCGGATGCCAAGGTTGGATGCTGCTGGCCTGAGGGAGGGAAAAGAAGAGGGGATTGAAAGGAATGGTATAGAGACGGGAGAGAGGGTCCCTGTGATAGGGGAGGGTGTACAAGGGCCGGAGGAGAGGAGCCCAAAGGGGGTAGAGGAGGAGTCGAAGGAAGGGAGCTCGGGAGTAGGAGTTGAAGGACAGTTAGAGGACAGGAAGGAACAACAGTCGGAGAGGCCACAGGTGGTGGTGGAGGAAGTAGAGGGGAGTATTATGCAGGAGGGTGGAGCTGAGGTGGAGAAACTGTGTGAGGAGGGTCCTGTGGAGGAAGAGAGTAATGAGGCTGAGGAGAGGCCATCAGAGGGGAAGAGACAGCAACAGGAAGTGGAGAGGAGACCACAGTACCTCAGGAAGGCCTCCCAAGCACCTAAGAGGCTGTCCCAGGGGAAATCGGAGGAGGAGATGAGACTACGGGCTAGTGTAAAGGAGAGGCCAAAGGACAATCAACAGGAAGTGGAGGGGTCATCGGTGAGGCTTAGGCCGATGAATGGCAAACCGCGTGGAGTGAACAATGCGGTAAAGCATGGAGTAAGGAAGAGTCAAGAACGGGAGGTAAAGAGGAGGCCACAGGGGACATGTCCTCGGCGATCGGATGTGATCGGTACCCAACAGTCTAGTGGTAGAGTATCTCAAGAGGAGTTGTGGGTAGTGGTTAGAGGGAAGGATGGGGATAGGACTCCTACTGTTGATCCTACTGTGGACAAAGGGAGTATTGATGTGCTTAAGGAGGTTGATAAGCATGAGGGAGCAGTCCTTGGGGTGGAGGTGATGGTTGAGGAACAACAACAGCAACCATCGCGGCCTATACACGATGACGTATGCCCTCCTACGACTAGGGCGGCGGCCATAACATCCTTCCTATCTGGGGAGGTAGTACTACGTAGATTAGTCTGAGGTAGTATACTGCCTATTCAGGATAGAGCCTATAGGGATGAGTCCATGATGGGGAGGGGGGTCGATGGGTTATCTCTATCATTACTGAGTTATCCATCTGACGATACTAGAGATAGTATTGAGCAACTGGTAAGGGGAGGGATGTGCTCATGGTGTGAGGAAATACATACTTAGATTCGACAATATGAGATGCCATCTCTTGAGAAGGAGGAGCCAATGGTGATGATGGAGGGAGAGGATGATTGGAAAGCACAATTGGACAATCTAAAGAAGGAATTGGATGAGGTCATATCCTATTAACATCTCTGACAAGATCCTTGACAAGTAGATATATGCCTCATTTGCTGATACATCACGTTTGGACAATTCCGATATATCAGCAGCAGCAGCAGATGACGGTAAGGGAAGTACCAAGGGCAGTGCAGAAGTAACAGCTGATATCAACCAACTGAGGAGATGTTGTTGTATTTAGATATCTGATACCACACTTATGTTATCAGAAGGAGACTCTACCTCCTTTACAAGTACTGAGCTAGCAGCTGCTATCGCTGAGGTCACAGCTGGAGTATCTGGTCACTCCTACCTTGGTGGTGAATCATTTGATGTGGACTTGTCAGCATTCGATATATCAACTATTTAGTATTTGCTGCTCATTCTCTCATAGACAATCGCATGGTATAATTAAAAGCACTACTGTCATCATCATCCACCATTGATTTATCTTGTACATGGTATGGCAGTGGTATGTCTATGAGCTACTAACTCTATGAGCTTGTGTTCATATATTCTACCTTATACTCTTCACTGCAGAACAGGCTGTAATTCCGCGTTTGAGCGTTTCTAATAAACTAGACTACTATCGATATATACTGTAAACTAGCGAATGATAGTATTAATATACATATTTATCGGCTAATAATATCGAAATGGAATATTCATGGGCAATCGACAGCCTCAATACCTCTCGTTTGCTAAGCGACCCCTCTTCATTATTTGAGTTCGTGCTTGCTATGGTGGCACATAGCAAGCACATAGCTACTATAATCTGACGGGGATACACGACATTAGAATCGCTTGCAAAGTCATCAGCTGAGAAAATGCCGAGGGTGAGGGTTGAACTCGAGTGGTTCGAATGCTAAGCCTGGACAACAACCTGCATAGCTATATACTTAGAGGATTGTTAAGGGAAGTGTAGTTGCCAACATACATCGTCTAGCGTCATGAACCTAACACATTATAACAACTACGTAGATTGCGTTACGGGTGGTATGCATGCCATCAGCATCCCACTCCGGGATCATCAAATACTTGGTCCAGTTAATTGATAAGTCTGTGTCTGCAACAAGCACTGAGATAATGTCAACCGATTCATCTGGTACTGATAGGCTCCTGTGCGAGTATGCCTATCACTATTACTTGCTATGATACATAAATCGGGGTATCTAGTCATGATAGCTGTTACCACAACTCGTCCACATTAAGTGTTTATCCATTAATGTTTCATATCCACAGTAACTACTCCGCTATACATTGTTATTACTACCAGTATTATTATTCCGTATGCTTATGTCCGTATAAATGGCAGTCTATCATCATACATTATTATCATTGTGCATGATAATACTCATGTTTAATGTAGATCAAACCTTGGCTTATGATGATGATGACAGATGTCTAGGAGCCGCAATAGTAGCACGAGGGGATATAAGGAAACCTGATGGTCCTGCAGTGGTAGTATGGGTATGGTATTCATATTACTCAAGTGTGGTATTGTTGTGATATGGATTATTACTCCCTCCTTATTTATACCATTATCAGACCTTATTCCACTTCAATACGGTATCCCCGATTGTTCGATCGTCCACTCCGTTTATGTTGCATGCATCGGTACTGTCTGTTGGAGAGGGCCCATACTGGTCCCCTGCACCCCTGCCGCAAGGCCTTAGCTGTACTAACCATATATGTTTCGACAATCTATCAGTTCTTATCAGGTCTATCATACGACAAGTCCGTTACAGAAAGCATATTCCCCTTCAAAGAAAGGCTTCTTAGTAGCCTACCGAATACATTCAAATTGTCTAATAATATATCAGCCATCATCGTAGGTATAGTTCTAATAAGATTACTGCTTATCACTATTCCTAGGTCCAAAGCCCAGATGTTGCATCAGCAACTGGTATGCCATTATCAAGACTAATATCCGAGTTAGCTGCCAGGGATGATACAACTGATGTCCGAAATAAATACGGATGTCAGAGGCTATTATCATATACCCAAACCCAGAAGGGTGTTACTGTAAGCATAATCATCGAATATATTATTATCAGTTATTAGTAATTATAGATACTAGCCGAGTCATGTTCACTACTATCCCCTATGTGCCATATACACCACCTGAAGGGGCCAACACAGACTTGTGCGCTCGAGCACCAACGGAGGGGTATGACTTGTGATAGTTACATGAGTATCCTTGTTGTCAGATATAGCTAATGAAGGTGCTCATAAGCAACTCTATGCTACCCTCAATGCATCGATAGGTACAGTTGAATGGTAGTGGAGTAATATACTCTAATTTTTGCCCTTGATGTTAGATGCCCCAGTAAGAGCATTCGAATGGTTACCATCAGAGCTGTTCGTAGACCCTGATGAGCTATATGATCATAGCATGATGGGTACATATCCATTGGCGAGAGTGGTAATAACAACAATAGCCGTATCGGTAATAGTGCAGCATGTCGTTGTTATCAGGATATAGAGGTACCATCCTTTATGAACTACCCCTTGCCAGTTATCACTGATACGTAATAACTATTATCACTACTATTATCAGTCATATTAATAATGCAAGGTACCCTATACCAGTACATACACGTTATACTAGACCAGACTGCCAGAAGCCCTTTGAAGTTAATAGGTCACAGCTGGATGCTCATAGATGCCAGGGCTACTATCGTAATAATAACAAGTATAAAATACCTATTATATGTTTTATCTTCATTAGATGCATGGCTTGGATCTCCTATATGGTTTGCTACTAGTAATACAACATCATGTGCTGCGGAAAAGGGTAATGTATTTACCGAACTTGGTATAGCAGAGGATAGCATAGTAAACACCATGTACTCCATCATCATACAAGCAGGCTCTCAACACACCAATCGTGTTGTACCATTATCCGTAATAAGACTAGTATCATCATTATCATCGTTATTATTATGGGTATGTATTATAACAGGTTATGCCTGCTGCCCCAATAGATTTATCAATACCTAGTGGTAATACTGAGGTAATACACCTTCGTATAATATTGGGTATTAATATTATCAACAGATACGTGATGTAGTACTATGGTCATCAGCATGTATAGTAGTACTGGCTACTATTATTGTTATTAATACTATTATCAAGGCATTATCATTACAATCTACAGTCAAGGATACTAAAAAGAAGGAGGAGTAGTTATATGATACAACAACGACAAGAGTGTATCATCATTACTACGACCAGTGTGTGTTTGATCCCTCTCGGGTAGTGTTGTTTGCCTCTCTGTATTATCCTTTTAGTATTATTGTATAATGCTGACCTCATATTACTTATCAAGATGGGGTACACCCTTTACCCCATCAGGATGCTCCTCATGTGAGATATGTTGTGAAGGATTTACTCCTATCAATCGACGCCCTATGGTAGGTAACAACAACATGATATCCTTACTACTTATAAGGTAGAGAATAAGTCATCATATTGCAGGTATTGGTTAATTGTGGTCATACCCTATGCGAGATATGTCTAGATTCTCTTGTTGCTCATTCTTTGGAAGATCCTTCTAACAACAATGATGTATATGATCCCGATACTGGTATGAATAAGCTGAGCCCTGATGTTACTATTAGATGCCCATTCTGTCGGTAATAGCAGTACTACTAGTATCATCATCATCAATACTCATTGGTATTCAGGGAGAGAACAGAGATTGCTGCAGTTAGGCCTAATTATGTATTGATACAAGGCAATCAACACCATCAATCTCGAGGAAGGTATTGAAGAACTTTAGTATTATCGATAGCATATCCTTCATATTCAGTCATATGGGTTATGAAGGTAGAATAGTAAGATGGTCCAGGGAATGGGTGGATTGTATTAATGAGTATATACCAGTAAAGGACCTATGTTGTGAGTTCAAGAGAGCTAGAATACCTACTGATAATGATAGTAGCAGTAGTAATAGTAGTAGTCGTGGAGGATGAGAAGGAGAAGGAGGAAGAGGAGAAGGTATAATACGCCAACTTGGACTTGATGATGATGATAGCATCAAGCAGAGCAGCAGACAGATAGATAGACGCAGCATGATTGATGATGAAGTAGGGTCTTATCTATTCACAAGGAGTTATATTGCTCTGTATAGCAGCACAGATCTACTACTACTAGTATAATCATAACGATAGTAGTAGGTATCATTAACAACGTCTCCACCACGATTATACGTTATTACTTTGTACTAATAATAACTGGTTATGATCAACATTATCACCAGTTCAATTTCTATTTCTCCTCCTTGTCTTCGGATGTCCACTGCTCCTGTCGTTTCTGAATCTGCTCATACCACTCCTCCACCAACTTTGGAGTATATATCGTATAGAGATGAGCACGATCTAGAAGCATTGAATGAGCTTATAGAGAAGGATTTATCAGAGCCCTATTCAATATTCACTTACCGCTACTTCCTCAATAAATGGCCAGAACTATGCATCATGGTAATAACTGGCTATTAGCCTTCTTGATCATCATTATCATTGTATGTAGTGTATCGATCGGTGCGTGGATAAGATAATAGGATGTGTAGTATGTAAATTGGATGAGCATCATCCCAAGTTGAATGATACTACTAATAATGATGTAAAGCAGCAGCAGCAGTCTACTCAAAGAGGGTACTAATGGTTACAGTAGTGGCTAGTATCATATTAATACTATAGTTACATAGCAATGCTAGCAGTAGAAGCCTCGTATCGTGGTCAGCATATTGCATCGCATATGGTACAATTAGCATTGGAAAGGATGCATCAGATGGGTGCTGATGAGGTAGTACCGGGGATCGAACCTGTGCCTCCTCCTCCTCCTCCTGCCTATCCATCCCCCCTCAGTGTGTACTTGAAGCTGAGATCACTAATACAGCTGCATTGGGACTATACAGGAAGCTGGGATTCATTAAGACCAAGCGTTTGACCCGGTAATAGTAGTGGTCAAGTATAGGAATAATTATATGCTATTAGATACTATCTTAATGGCTCCGATGCTTATAGACTCAAGTACTTCTTCATGGAAAACCCTACTACTACTAATGATGAGGAGGAGAAAGATAAGAGTGATAATATCACTACTACTGATAAAGCTATAGATGATAATAAGACTACTGATGATACTAAGCAAGAGTAATAGAAGTTACTATCATCACGATAGTGTTGTTTACTTATTGTTCATTGTGTTGTATAGTATGAATGCTGATGGTTAATATGTGATAGTGATTATTATTATTGTCAATGACCACCTCGAAAAGCAGTAATAAAACCCCTGATCGAGAGGGTAATGGGAGTAGGGTTATCCCTATGGATGAGAACACACAACGTGAATTCATTAAGAATATGAACAACATCATACAAGAGTAATACTACTATTACTAGTGTCATCAATACCAACCTCCATTATAGGTGTACGAAGCGATGGCGGGAATATGAATTGATGTTTACTATGTTGTGCATGGGATGGTATGGAACTGCAATAATACAGCAGGTTACTGGTATTCATCTAACAGTAGCACTACAATCTAATTCTGCTGTATTATCACTAGTAGTATTCATCCTGTTACCCTATAACTATCTATAGTTCCTTATGTCAGTTAGTAGGCTTCTTCGCATCACCATCATCAACATTAATATCGTCATCATATTACTACCTACCAGTTACATTACTAGGTTGTGGTCTTCTCTTACGGGCACTTAATAGAACCTATGATATATCTATAATGGATCACGAGGAAGCTGTAATAAGACGAAATGAGGAGTATAATGGTAAAGACCCTAGTATCATTAGGGATAGTATAATACCGATTGGTATATACATATTATCATGGATAATATCTATATGGTAATAATAGTGTATTATTATCACTGATCATGATCATGGTTATTAGGATTTGTGCTGATGGTACTGGTCCTAGAGCATCATCTTGGGTACTATTATGTGCACCCCCGGTTGGAGTATTGTTTGCCAGCTATGTCCAACATGCGATATACGATGCTCATTTGTAATAATGTCATACCATCCATTGGCATTATCGTGTTGTTCATATCAGAGGTCTCGTCAAGTTGAGTCAACTCAAGTATAGTGAGGAGAAGCAGGAGTAGTGATACTAATAACTCAGATGATGACGCTCTTATCGTTGATACAAGCATTTGTGTTAGAGTATTATCATGTTATATATTCACAATGTTTATCAGTTATCAATGAATCATTATGGCCATACACAGACGGTTAAGGAGTAGATACTTAACCTTGGGAATATTGCTTGTCATCACCTTATTAGCAATCCTCAATATCCAAACTACCTACACATGGTGTAAGAGTCTATTACTACTAGCAACATCTACTACCCCAGACACTACCCTACATACATGCCTCTCTGGAGATAACTGTGCACTAGTCAACCTGCAGTTCACTACTAATAATGTTATGAATGATGATGATGATGCTTATGGTAGTAGTAGTATTATCACATTACCAACATCATCATTACATAAGAACATCACATCATCGGGATATGTGGTATCTGATTCCACATCTAATGATCGTAGAATGGCAGCGGGGTTTATAGCACTGTGGGCTGCTGCTACTGCTGCATTGAGAGGGAGTCAGGATACTGCTATATCATCATCATCATCACTGCTTGGTAACCATCTTGGGGACGATCGTCGTCCTATCATGTTTTACAGCTCACAGGTGTTACCTATTACAACAGCGATAGTTATCGATGCTTGTCGTAGGTACCACAATGTAAGTATGTATTATCCAAATTAAGGGATAGTGGTGTAGTAGTGGATAAGCCTAGGATATTGGATGTATCTGTGAACCCTTTGAACGAGAGGTTATGGCGGCAGGCATCTCATATTCTATGTGGTCATGGTAAACTAACTCTACCTATCATGTAATATTATCAACAATACTAACATTACTTTAATAGTAGATATGATCCAATGTCTGGTTATGCTCTATGTGGTGATCCTGATATACTATCCCTTATACTGTGGAGTAGAGGGTGAGTAGTAGTAGTTATATCCTTATAGTAGACATGATAGTAACCTTAGATACCAGCAAGCTATGCCTAATAGATTCATTAAGCATTTCAGAGGTAGTGGACAACGACGACGACGACATGAAGAAGATGATGATGATGGGGAGGAGTATAATGACTTGGGCCCTGATGATATCGAGAAGAGGAGTGCTATACAGTGGTTACGTATTATTGCTCAATCATTGGGTCTATTAGGTAGATAGCAATTAGAATTCCTAAAGTTACTTTAATACGATGCTTTGAGTGGTTAAGTACTCAAAGGACAATATGATGTAGTTCATTCTTGACTGTGGTAGAGGGAGAGAGTGTTGGCGGCCACTGTCGTCGTCGTTATAATCATCATCCACATTATTATTATCATTAACAAGGTTTTCCACTATGTCCAGGTTGATAGACAGTATAGGTCGATTTATTATATCATCCCCTCATCATCTGTGGCTACTATCTCTAGCATTATGGATGTCTGGTATGGTATGGTTATCAATGTTCCATCAACTGGATAGGTAACATTATCATTATCATCATCATTGGTATACCTCTTCTCCTTCTTTATTATTATCATCACTATCATCAGGCCTACTGAGATTGAGGAGCATTCATTACTCCCTGGGTTAGCATCATTTGGTTTGGATAATCTAACAATGTAATGATAATAACACTACTCATACTAGTATCATCATCATCATGAATAGTATCATATCAGGTATGAACAATCATTACGTAGGTATAGTAATAATGAGGATGATGAGAACGGTATTTATGGAGTGAAGACATATCAATTCACAAGTACTACTACTGCTATGGATATCAACAGCCGCAATACACACTACCTTAGATTCATCCATACCATTCTCAATGATCACGAGCAAACGCGGTGATGGTCGAGAAGCAGTTGTAGTGGTAAGGCGTCACTATCGTCAACACAATCAGGTCCGATGGTCAGGTGGTAACCGGCGATGCTAGGCATGCTGAGGCCTTGGGTTCTACCCTCACGAGGTTCTTTACCACAGTCGAGTGGCTGTCTAAGGACGTTATAATACTATTTTCCACCAACTTGAGGCCAGCATCATATGCCTCCGGTGTTCGGAAATGGCTACGTGAATAGTAATAATGTCAACAACTACTCGGATATGAGGTTCGTTGTCAGCAGTTCAAGCACTCAAGGATGGGATCACCCTGATGATAGTAATGATGATGATTATGATATACCATCAATCGGTATTATACGGCAATGTATAGTTGTTAATGTTACCTTGGAAAGGTGAGGAGGGTGACTATGATAGTAATAATACTACTATCATTGACTATGTTCAGAGGAGATGGTGTGTTAATAGAAGTGGATGGTATCAACGGTATGCAGCCTAATCAAGACTGGCCCAATGCCTATATTATTGAGGCTAGACGTGAGACATTCCATTACTATCATCATCATCATCATCCATTATCATCATACCTTTAGGGAGTGGTATTAGTCATATTCAAGTGGTTGATGTATGGGAATCTGTTATGAAGCAAGCAAGGAATGGTAATGTACATTCATTACATTCACCATTCCTATCGCAACAAATACCAGCATTCACTGTAACGACCTTTGCTGCTACTAATATGTGGAATATGGCTAAGTCAATTGAAGGTAATATTCAAGATAGTATATCAAGTTGGGTATATCAATATGTGAACAGGTATCGTACATTCTTCATCATCAATGCTACAACAACTTCATCATAGTTTTAATGTATACTTTTATAATACTCCAATTACCCACGTCTCCAATGGCATATTCCTATATCCTGTCATTGCCATTATTGCACCATTAATAGTGAGAGCATTCCCTATAAGGAAACGAGTAATGAGAAGTAAGTAATGTATTATGCTAATGTGTCCCATCGTCTTAGTCTCTACCATCATTCTTAACGTCTATAACACTGGCGTTATCCTTCAACTTAATAGTTGGCTCTCCTCTATTCTTGTTACTCATCAATAGTGTCAAGGATTCACAGTGTAGAGGTGACCAATTAGGTAGTATGGGATCGTATTGCGGTATTCGATTCAGTTATGCATTTAGATGATGATAGTAACCACTACCATGTATGGTATTATGGTCTAGCACTATCATTGGGAATGATAGTACTTATGTCAATGATATATCGGCATGTACAGTATAATGATAAGGGTAGGGATATTTGTGTGTAGGAAGAATTGACCAATAATTCGTATCAGATACTTTTATTAGTATATCATCGGCAACCTCCCTCGTATACCTCACTATGTTATTACCACTTATACTAATCAATTGGTAATTATCATTATAAACCCTATCATCTCCTCTATCCATGTACAGGTCATTGGCCGTTCCAACAGTACTCTTAGTCGTACCCCTCATAGCATTCAGTCGCCCATGCCATATTCGACATATCATCACCGTCATCATCCTAATATTATCATCCATTACATTATTACGCTACTACAGTATACATACCGTATTGGATGAAGTTCGAGTGTGGTATCACGAAACTCTTCTGCCATTATTGTCCCTTCGGACACAGAAATATATGCCTACAAAACTTATTGATTTTCTAGCAACTTCCTCATCATTTGATCATATTAGTAGTGCAGAGGTAAGCCCGTGTCCCTATTCTGAGTGATCTGATGCGACATTATCATCAGATGTTATATACCGCAGCTAAGGATTGGGTATGTGTACGTGGCCTGTTGCTACCGGTCATTTGTTATATCTGGCTACCAGCGATAGCGTATTGGGGTATGATAACATTTGGCATGAGAGTGAAAGAAAGGTCAGGCGTTTAAACTCATTAAGGTTGATGTATCATAACCTATTCTATAGTGATAACGACAATGATGTGGTGGAGGGGCGGAAAGGGCTGACTCATTATGCATTGCGAGATGTTATCATATTATTCATCGTAATCATCATTATGGGTATCGGAGGAGGTAGGAAAGAACCCGTTCGTACGAGTACGATCATTTGGTCCTTATTAGGGATATTATGGCGAAGCACAAGCAGTGCCGGCCTTGGCGACTTTAACATATAGTTACATTTAATGCATTCATATCATTGACGACAATAAATCCTTCGTTGTGTTAATAAGCACCCAATGCTGCATATGAAATTCCGTTGGATATGGACAACATTTTAAAAGCAACACGTATTGATCGAGGAATGGAACATCATGCACGGATGAACCTTCAGACAGAATAAGTGATGAATGGTCCCTGGTCGTTAGATTCGAAGCACATCAATCATTTGATATTGCTATTATTCACAGGTGGATGCTAGTGATCCATATCTAAGATACTGATAGTATGATTGTAACACAATTGAGTAGGAAAAGGAATGTATAGATTACACACTTGATGATGAACAACACGCAGGGAGTGGAGTATTCGAAGCCAATTCATATGATATCCTCATACATCGCACTGCTGCATCAGCCTTCGACACTCATTATATAGCTGCAAACCCTCTTTAGAAAGTGATAGGTATATAAGGGACATAGCATCACAACCAACAATACTAATCGACCCCTCTTTTGAGTGCATGGTTGGTAACCTCAGCGGATCATATTATTGTAGGAACCTGTGAGATAGGTCTACGGTCTCTTCATATTCTACCATAGTTGATATGGTAACTCGTGGATAACCCATCAAACTAACGCTACTAGTGTAACACAACAATGTTATTCTTAATATTATTATTAGTGGCCATGGGACTATATTTTTACGCTGATGAGCAGTCAACGAGGGACAGAATGATACCCTGTTTGTGGTACCCTCTTGGTACAGAATTGACTTTGGATCAAAAGAAATCGGTACCGGGTCCACTTACGTTGCTCTATCCCGCGCCCGCTCATTATCAAGTTTTGTTCTGGATGTCGCCGATCAACGAAACTTGAGACTGGCGAGATGGAATAGAGTTGGAAAAGGGAAGGGTATTGAAGAAAGACGCGCCTTTGAGAACCGACTACGGGGCATGGCTACTGGTTAACCCCGCTGAATTCTGTTGCTGCTCCATGATAGATGTTTTTAAATCAGATGTTACATGTAAGACAACTTTTTGCTTTTAGTCGCCTAATTTCCAAAATAATTTCAATAACAGCCCGCTGAATTCTTGATAAGAAGCTCAGCGAGCTCCGCCCCTTCGCACCGAAGACCTAGTACTAATCGACCCCTCTTTTGAGTGCATGGTTGGTAACCTCAGCGGATCATATTATTGTAGGAACCTGTGAGATAGGTCTACGGTCTCTTCATATTCTACCATAGTTGATATGGTAACTCGTGGATAACCCATCAAACTAACGCTACTAGTGTAACACAACAATGTTATTCTTAATATTATTATTAGTGGCCATGGGACTAGCAATTTTAGACCAGTTCAACTTTACCTTCTTCTACATAACGTTTCACCACATCATAACCCACTATATAGGTCCTCCCTTTGATAAGCTGCATATCTATGTAATCTCTAGCTGCCCTATACTAATAACAATATTCATCATACAGTATACTATCACTATTACTTATTCCAAACCCTAATACTATTCCCTATTCCACCATCACTTGATAAATCATCTACTATCTTAGCCACAACAGTCGTAGTATCGATATTAGGTGTACGTATCATATTACCCATAGTGTCACATGGGTTATCAAGGCTCTGACCATGATCATGATGATGATAGTGAGCCTATGTATGATAGAGTAGTAGTAGTAGTAATGATATTACAGTAAAGGGCTCGAAACCTGGTCCAGCAGGCATTGTATGTAGGAATGATTCATTCATATGTTCTTCTGTCATTTTAGTGACACTGATATTAATCATCAGCTACTTACTAAACCAATGACTACTACCCTTCAGTGAACTTCCTTTCTAATGGGCTGAGCCTGTCTAGATGATACCTGACGACCAGTAATAATAACTATTATCAATATTACTAATACTTAAGATAATATAGAGGATACTTCTGTAGTTTCCATAGCCTCTGACGTAGATATGATTTTACCATGTATTGGGTCCTCATTAACTAAGGGAGATGGATATCGCTATTACCCCATACTAATAGTATTACATCAATTCTCATAACTTCCAACAACACATCATCATTCTGGCCAGGTCTTTCGATATTATCATGCTGTAACATAATTGGTTATGATGATAATAGTTATACTCCTTACCATAGCATCCATAGCTTGAGTTACATCACTAATAAGCTCATTCTCATATAGTAGGATCTCAGGGCATCTTAGTTCCTGTTTATAGGCTCTTCCTATCCAATAACATCAATAATAATGATGCTATTCATGATATAATTACTCATCCTAATTAACAATACTCCTCCATCACCATCCTTACTATGCCCACCATCCTGACTACTATACTGTGATGATGATGATGATGACATAATAATGGACTAGTATCAGTAGTATTGACATTACTATAAACATAACATTGCTAAGTAGTACATTGATAACTTCTACTTAGGGGTATATTTGGCAGTCTGTATAAGTGTAGTTAGCTCAGGTTGATAATCCTGTTTATTACTACTCTCTAGTATAACCTTAATACGGCCCTTAACAGCATCTACCATACCAGGGTATTCCCTTAGTTCATACGATAAACCAGCCAATATCTCATAATATTGTATATCACCAATAGTAGTAGTAGCTTTATACAATTGAATCAATGCCTCAGCAATATCATGAGAATCTACTATAGTAGCCCTACCATCAGCCAAAAGGTATCTATACAGACTAGCAACCTTCTGTTGTACTCTGATAGAATAGTCATTAGTAAGTAGATGAGCTATCAACTGAGTACCATTAGTAGTAATAAAAGCTGATTCAGCTTGAGGATAGTTACGTATTAATGCTCCTAATGCACTCAATAATGGTGCTATCTCTTCATCATTATGTGATGACATCATCAAGTGTTGTATTCTAATAAGTAGTTTATTCAACCCATCATACTTGATAAAACACGCCTCCTGTACTTGTGTATTATTAGATAACATCAATGCCAGTAACTCTGCAGCCTGAATCCTCACAGTAGTATCCAACATAGTAGTAGTAGCAAGATATAATAGAGGCTGAGTACCACCCAATATCTCTAAATTCCTAGGACAATCAGGAAAGTCTGTACATCTATCCATTAACGACAATGCAGTGATAGCTTCAGCACATAGTTCTGGATTAGTCTTATCACCATTATCAGCTGATGTAATAATAGTATTCAACTTAGTAATAGACTCCTTCATAAGATCATTAGGATTCTCTTGTGTACCTGAGTACACAGTCACTGCTTTTACACTATTACTACTATCCTTACCTAATGTCTCCTCAATAGCCTTTTGTAAGAACTCTCTTCGTTCATCAGACATAGGCTGCATAGTACTAGTGTTAGTATTATCATGATACTTAGTTGACCATGCTAATAGACCTGACCAATCAACTCCTCCTAGTGATGATGATGATGATGATGAAGACATGGTAACTACCAACTACATCACAACATGGTAGAGGACAACAACACATCTTGTATGTGTTCAAAGGGGATAGTAATGCATATTAACCTCTCCAAGATGGATACCACTAAACGCAATCATCGATAATAATCACAGCGTTGGAATATACAAATCCTGCCGATCTAAGTCCTTACAGAAGAAGGTCTAATATTGAGAAGTGGTCATTTTCCGGACGGAAAAACATCAAGTGCCGGGATCGAACGTGCACCAGGTGGTAGTGAAGGGTATTATCATAAACTACTATCGCTACTGCTATCACTATACACAGTTCTCATGTCTCTAACATTATCATTGTAGGATTATCATCACTTGTAATGGATCCAGTAGTAGGTGGTGGTTGTGGTGGGGGTAGTAAGCCCTCATCTAGTACAGCAGCAGCATTGATAGCTGCTGGTAATGATGAGAAGAATGCTACTACTGCTAGTTTAGAGTTGGCAGCAGCATTACATCAATCTATGAATAATGATAATGCTACTACCAATACTAATACTGGAACCACTACTGGTATCAATGATATGCATTATCAGTTGAGGTGATGGTCCTATCAGATAATGTGATGTTACCTCATATTGGGTATGATGTTAGTCATCATCACTTACCCCCAGGTCTTCCAATACCATCTGATACTAATCATGTAATTCTATCATACAGTTTTATATGTATATACTATTATTATAGGATACTACGGGTAATAACACTCCAGCAGTATGCCCTACTACTGATAACATGTCCCCTATAGTAGAAGTTGCCTCTACCCCTGGTGCACTAGGCCTCACAGTAAGGTCTTCATAGTACTACTCACTATACATTATAGAGTAGGTACAGCCACCACCACCACCACCAACAGCAAATATGGTAATGATTACCAGTGGTAGTACTACTACATCAAGAGATGAGGATGATGATCTAGTGAGCACTAGGTTGGAGTTGTATGAGAGTAGGAAGACATTGGAAAGTAATAATAGGTATTAGATTACTAGAGGGATCCATGTTAACAGGATTAATGTTCGAGAACAGTGAGTTACAACGCCTTATCGAACAATTGGAGGTGGAAGTCCATAATCAAAGACAGCTCAACTCAAACGGTATGCGTGGATATACCGGTGGGGGATTGGTACTAACAAAAGGAGGAGCTGGTGGTGGTGGTATTGTAGTATTATGTTGTATGTTATAGTAGATACCTAGAATGCAACAGGATAAACGATTAAATGAGGATCTTAGAGATTTACAACAAGAGTTTGATAGGGTACAAGAAGAAAAGGGCGAGATGAAGAAAGTGTAATAGTATAATAATAAAGAATATGATGAATATTCAAGATAGATACTCTGAACAAATACAACAGTTAACACAATTATTAAGTTATGCTGCACTAAAGCTACAACAACAACAAGAACAACAACAACAACAAGTGGTTACTAGCCCTATTGTTATGCAACAACAACAACAAACTCCTAATACTCATCATATGGGTATTCTATATATTATCACCACACACTACGTATAGTACTTAGATATAACTCAACCTCAAGCTCATCATCATGCTACTACATCATCATCATCATCAGGGGTAGTAGCAACAGCAGCAGCAGCAGGCCATTCTGGCGCCATGGGTAATGTAGTATTGTCATCTTCATCATCACCAGGTAGTAGTGATTATAAAGAATAGTGTATAATATAGTAGTTCTGAGTAGCTACTACTTAGATACTGACTTGAATAAGGCATTATTAGATTCAAGAGATGCACTACAGACCCAGTTAGTAGCACGTGATGCTGAGATAGATGCATTAACTAAACATTATACACATCTTAATGATAATTGCTTATTCTATCAACGTCGATTAGCACAGTTTGAATATGATATCAATAATGATATACTTCAAACTAATGATGATGGTGATAAAGAGGAGGTATATCTACTATTATTAATCGAGTTTATTGATAGTAGTATAAGTAGGTGATTATGATGAATGAAGATGTAGGAATAACAACACCTGAGGACCTTATCAAGAGGATAGATGATCTACAGGGGCATATAAGGTAGTAATCATGGTGGTAGATGGGTGATGATGATAATGATGATGTGCAGGGATGCGGTAAAGAGAGAGAGGGATAGAGCAGCTAGACTTACGGATGATAATAATGTCTTAAAGGCTGAGATCAAGCATATGCAAGAACAGCAACATGATGATGATAATAATAGATCATTATCAATTGATTTACAAAACAGTAGAGATAAATTATCATTAGCAGAGGATAGGATAGAATTGTTAGAACAGTAATATTCATTATTATTATCATATGTATTAAGGTAGTTTATGATAATGGTGATATTAGGTATATCAAACAACAATCTATACGTCAACGTAAGGGGATTGATAATACTGATGATAATAATGAAGTAGGAGTTAATAAGGATGTACTATATACCCTCTTTATGATCATATCATTGTCATACTCTCCAGCATATCAACAACAACGATGACAATGATGATAATGGAGTGAGTAATATGGCATCATTAAAGCAGTGTATAGCAGCTACAACTACAGAGTTACACTCGACTAAAGAGATGTTAGTAAAGAGTGAACGGAGGTGATGATGATGATGTGCATGATGATGATGCTTATCATTATTAGTACTACTACCGAGTCTATGTAGATACCGATGTTTATTGGATGCATGTAGAGATGTACAGAGTGTAATAGAATCAGAATATCCTCATCTCATGCCTATACTATCACCAGTACATATTTATTATTACTAATATCATTATATAATCTTGTTCTTATTATTATCAGATATTACACCAACAAGCAACATCAACTACTACAAGCTGGAATCCCTATACGTCAATGCTAGGTACTATCTCTAAACATTATCATCTTGGTGGTCTTAGTTGTACTGATGAAGGTTCTTTAGATGATACCTATGGTTCAGCACGAGGTATGGTTCAGCAACAACAACAAGAACAACAGTTGTTGTCAGGAAAGGGGTCTATAGTGGATAGAAAGCATACACATTCCCCTAGTATAGATAGGTTAAATGCATTGAAGAGATCTATAGCACATAGCTTTGCTCAATGTGAAAGGAGGATACTAGCATTGTAATATCAATAATAATAAACTATAGTACTTAGGATGATAGATTAATGTTAGGGAGGATAAGATAGATGTGGATACTAGCGATGATGTAGATAGTCCTTCTACCTACTCCCCCCTACCACCCTCATCACCATCATCATTACCCATAATGATAAGACGTTGGGTTGGTAACGATCTGGAAGATATCTACCATATGGTAATAATACTAACTCTAATATAATCAGTACTTCTCTCGTTGTTGAATCTTGCTAGTTCACCATACTCCCAGGATTAGTACGATCCTTATTGGACATATGTACAGAGGCATGTATAGACAATGCTAAACTAGCTTCTATAACAAGTAGATCATCAGGTAGTAGTAATAGTAGTAATAGTAGTAATGGTGATACGTTGTTATTATTATTGTTCTCAAGGTGATAATGATGGTGTACATGGGTATGACGATGTTGTTAACAATAGAGTTCTTGTTGTTCATAGAGAAGAGATAACTATGTTAAAGGAGCATATAGCATCATTGAATGATAGGCTTACCGATCTAACTCAGTTGAATGCCTTCACATCTGGTAATAGTAGTGCTTAAAATAGTGTTTATCATACTACTTCTATTATCATCTAGATATGAGGTCTAGAACTTATAAAGGCTATTTCACACGTAGGAATAAGGATAGTCACAGTAATAATAATATAGATGATAATGATGATGATGATGCATCATCATCATCATCTACATCATTGGAGGATGTAGTAATATCCCTTATTATTTTATACTAATTATTATCATAGGCTGTTATGTTGGAGCGTGAGGAAGTATTAAAACAATGTCAATTGAAAGCAGTAGAGGGTGGTGAAAGAATAGAAGATCAACTTGTAGATGCCTTACGACAGGTAAGTAGTAGTGTTATCACTACTCCCTCTTTAGGATTAGCTGGTAGTATTATTAGGTAATATATGCCCAACGTAATGGTGAGGAAATAGATAGACGATGTAAGCTAGTGATAAGGAACCTTAATGAGAGGATCAATCATTTGGAGACGGTTATAGTGGCTATGAGGGTTAAGGCTTGTCAACATCAACAACAACAATAGGGAGAAGATATAAAGATTGACAAGAAGAAGAAGAATAGAAGCAGTTGATAATCGTTGTATTGATTGTACATAATCTTTATTTTGTAGGCATTATATCGATTGATGATGATGATGATGATGAACATCATCATCATCATGCTTGTCCATTTAGATTATCCATCTCTACCATAATTCAATGACCAGCAGCAGCACCAGCACCATTAACAACAACAAG
This sequence comes from Perkinsus marinus ATCC 50983, assembly GCF_000006405.1. Classification (NCBI taxonomy): domain Eukaryota; phylum Perkinsozoa; order Perkinsida; family Perkinsidae; genus Perkinsus; species Perkinsus marinus. The sequence continues at coordinate 36,658 of NW_003215453.1, read as the reverse complement.
AACTATAACAATATCCTGCCAATCCTATCATCATCCTACCGCATCTGCCTCTATTCACATTTACGTGATACCTTTGATAATGCGCGTGACAAGTTTCTGTATTTAATATTAAGCTTTAGTTTGGGGGGATAGTTATACCTATACTCTGTTTTTATTAATCTCTTAATTTTTATCATAATCATCAGCATACTAAATATACCTGCCTTCTGATACATAGGTAAGGCGGGCTAGTGGTAGGCCTCAACTCTATCACCTCTATGGCGATAGGTGTAATTGACATTAGATTCGCATCACCAATCACTAACCTCGATTTACCACTTCTACTACTACTACTACTACCATCATCAGTAATGACGATTGGTATGGTATCCACTCGGCAATATAATCTTTCGACATCATCATCATCATCATCATCAACAACTGATGCACTTGTATGCAGTTGGAGAAGCTGTTGCTGTTGTTATGAAGGATACGTTAGATATCTAGTAGGGCGCCTCTTTATGACGATAATTAACACTATTCATTATACCACACCTCTTATCACATATGCTTACTGTTATTTCTATCATCATTACTACTCTTGAGATGATATGAGGGATATGGATAGCAGGAGTTTTTTCTCTCCCTATCAGTTTTCTTCTTGTTTATCTCTACTACTCTGTGTTACACTACTAATGCCAACACCTCTTCGGAGAGACAGCAGTGATACCGTTAATAGCCCTACTACTACAACAGCAGGGATACATCATCACCATCCTCTCTCTAGGAGTAGGACATCATCATCATCATTATCTGATAGTAGGCATCATTATTATTGTGATGATAATGATGCTAGAGATATGATGATGAGGATGAGGGAACATAGGAAGAATATAACATTTACTAAGGCCCCTATTAGGACTACTCTTAATCTACTACACTTCCTAGCTAGGTAATAATAATAACAACATCATCACCTTATATATCTTATTACCTCTCCTCTAGGTCTATCCATTCAGCATTAATGTATGTAGCAGCCCATGCCTTTACTCTGTAGTCTTCAACCTCAACCTTCTGATACTTACTACTTATATAGGTACATCATTATACCCTTTATGTTGTTATGGATGTTAGGACGATTCTATGATGGTCCTCATCAATATGTGCAGGATGATATATCTACCTGGTTCCAGTTTATAATATGGTACTACTACTACTAGTGTTGTTGTTGTTGTTGATCTTATTATACTATCA
>NW_003215453.1:31474-35325 GCF_000006405.1 Perkinsus marinus ATCC 50983 | reverse complement strand
ATCCTCATATAGCAATAGTATCAGCAGTAGTATTATTACTTTCATCAGGTAATTGTTGTAATTTGCTCTTACGTCTCTCTGAGGCTCCTCCATCTGTTTTGATATATCTTCACCCGTTACTAGACCAGCAGTAAAGCCACTACTCATCCTCACTACCCCTTTACGGATTGGGGACTGAGGGAAGAAGAAGAAGACTAAGGATAATATTCATGGATGTACTATTCTCAAGAAGACGAAGACCATTACCTGATCTCCATCTTCATTATTATCAACCTCTTTCTTAATGCGAGGTTCGTCTACTTTTTCATCCCCTCTAACTACTGATTGATCTGAATCTTCATCCGAATCATACCGTTCCTCCTCCTCCTCCTCCTTATCATCATCATCATTGATATTGCATTCCTCTTTTATTCGTGGTACATTATCATGAGCAGTAGTCTTGGTATGCTCAAGCTTGACATGCTGCTTGTTCTTCTTCTTATCATCTAATACACCAACAACATTGTAATGATAATCCCCAATAATAGTACTACTACTATTACGACCACGTCTTGGTCTTCTTCCCTCTACTCCTACTACATCTCTCGGTACAGGAACTATAACATGTTAGTGAGTGGTATGATGATGATTAGTAGCTGATTATTATTATGTATTACTCTCAACAGCTTCATCAAGTACTACTGCTGCTGATGCCTCTTGAGGCTTCTCCTCAATATGTTTCAGATCATCAGCCCTTAGAGGTCTCAATGAGTTACCTACATATCATAAGAATAAAATAAGAGTAAAGTAATTATGATAATCACCCCATTGATCCACTACTATAGGTGCTCCTTCTTCCTCCTCCTCCTCATTATCATCAGATAATCCAGATTGGCCATTATAATAGGGATCATTATCATGAAACGTGGCAGCATCCTTATTCTTATTATTAGGTATCTTAAGGACTGTATGACAGAGTAAGATTAAATTAATATCATTACATCCTCGGTCTCATCTACTATCATGAATGATGATGAATGATGATGATGGTGAGTAGTCTTCTTCTTCTTTACTTTAGTTCCACCCACCGTTCTCTTATATTTCATCATCATTGATGATGATGATGACGGCAATTGTTGTTGTTGATGCTTACGATACTTCTGTAAATAGTCCTGTTGTTCATCCTTGCCAACCATTATAATGATAATAATGACACATCCAATACTAATGATATGCATTAATGAATACTTATTAACGCAATATGATGAGTATGATAATACTATTACTACTACTACCATCCCCCCTTGGTAAACTTCCTCGATGCATAATCAATACTCTCGGATAATCCTGTAGTCGCTATCCCTTTCACTAATAATATATATCATACCATCCCTAATCATCAACATGTTATACTACATCCTTGTTTCACTGATGAGCATCTATTCAATGTTCTTATATTCCTACACAGCCTATGAGTGTCTATTGTATCGCCATTGATAATGACACCTAGAATAATAATAAGGAGGAGGTAGTGGTAGTAGTATAGTATGTTGTTACCTTTGGTAATAGAGGATGGTAAGAGGGATATAAGCTCACGACATGAGCCTCTGTATATCAATGGTGTATTCAATGATATACTACTTGTGGTCTTTACCATCTTAACACCACATTCAAGGAGTATTGGTGACTAATAACAATGATTATGATGTATGGTGATGATTAGTATGTATCCTATTATTACATATATATGTATCAGCTCATTGGCTTGTCCGTGTACTATATTATATACCTTATTGGGATCCTCTGCCCTTATCATACCACTTCTGATATCACCCATGTATGATAAACTACCTATGAATAACAATGAAATGTAACACTATGATGATGATGATCATTATTATTATTGTACGACTTACATATCGATGTGAGTAATGTTCCCAATGTACTTCTTAACTCTTCTTCCTCATTCCCTTTTAATAATACCAATGCACATCGTAAAGCCGAACGCCTGTTATTGTGTAGTGCTGTGGTGAATTGATGAACTATATAATAACTATCATCATTGTGCACATAAGAGTGCACACCTACATGCTTTCTTATCGGATATATATACATCTTCTACTGGTTTATGTAATCTACCACCCACATATCTAATAATATGGAATATAGGATATGGATCTACATACCACTATTACAATGATTTCCAATTATTCAAATCATCACATAGATCATCATGTGATATTATACCATATTTGCAGTACAATCCCCCAGGATGTAATGTACCTATATTGGGACTCTATTGATAATAATGATATTATTATTAATAATAATACATCCAATATTATAATAGATTCCTGCTGCAGATCTTGTCAATGACTGTAGATATTTACCTTTAACCTTATTAATAGGATAAGGATAATGTGATGGATTCTTAATGAGATTAAGTTCATGAAACTTTCCTACATCCTTGCATACTACCTACTATCATCATTAGATATTATCCATCATTACTATATCAATAAACAACCATTACCAATAAATCGGTCATCCTATTAGTTCTATACTGGTAGTGGTCTTCATGTTGGTCAACATCATCTCCTTGTTTAAATACAGCACTACCATATCCTAATACGTAACTAAACCATACAATCATTACAATTATTCCATTGTATAGTTTACTACTATTACTACTACCTACATGGTGGTAATGATTTTGGATTGAATGATGATGATCGTTGTACATTAGGATTCGGCATTGATGATGATGATGATGTTAGAGACCTATAATAAACCTATTCATCATCACTAATATTAACTCAACATGACCAATATTGGTATAACAACATCTTCTCAACAATTATCATCATTAATACATACACACCACACATGATTTATTTACTGATATTATAATGATAGTAGTTACATAATGATTTAATAAGCCATTTATCTGTTTGTGGCAAAGATAAATAGAGTTTTATATTATTGAACAGGGCCTCAGACCCTAGTCCACAATCCAACTTACTACTACTACTCGATTCACTATAGTCATCATCATCATCACCAAGTAGTAGTAGCGTAAATCTATGATCTTTCAAGTGTGATGATAACAAAGTTGATGACCTAAAGTAAGAAGAATCAGTGAATGATCGAATAAGGATGATGATGATGATAAGTATTATTACTGTAATATATCAGTATATGAGTTATTGCTGTTGTTGTTGTTGTTGGCATGTTGTCTACATACAAGTGATGTTAACCAACCCTGGTTACCCTTGAAGACCATGTGTGCCTCTCCATCCTTACCACCATTAGCCTTAGCTAAACATCGTAGTTCATAGTCATCATCAGTGGGGTCGGAGTTCTGAAAATAACAACAACAGGAACAGCGTTGATAATGATAACCAATGTTGGTATTACATCAGGGGATGGGTGTATGGTACTGGTAGTAATAGTCTGATCCTCAGATTGTGATGATGTTGACGAAGGTGTGGTAGTAATAGTCTGGTCCTCAGATTGTGATGATGTTGACGGAGGTGTGGTAGTAATAGTCTGGTCCTCAGATTGTGATGATGTTGACGAAGGTGTGGTAGTAATAGTCTGGTCCTCAGATTGTGATGATGTTGACGAAGGTGTGGTAGTAATAGTCTGGTCCTCAGATTGTGACGATGTTGACGAAGGTGTGGTAGTAATAGTCTGGTCCTCAGATTGTGATGATGTTGACGAAGGTGTGGTAGTAATAGTCTGGTCCTCAGATTGTGATGATGTTAACGGAGGTGTGGTAGTAATAGTCTGGTCCTCAGATTGTGATGATGTTAACGGAGGTGTGGTAGTAATAGTCTGATCCCCAACAATCATCGTATCATCATCATCAT
>NW_003215453.1:27548-31374 GCF_000006405.1 Perkinsus marinus ATCC 50983 | reverse complement strand
ATGTATGTAGCAGCCCATGCCTTTACTCTGTAGTCTTCAACTCAACTTCTGATACTTACTACTTATATAGGTACATCATTATACCCTTTATGTTGTTATGGATGTTAGGACGATTCTATGATGGTCCTCATCAATATGTGCAGGATGATATATCTACCTGGTTCCAGTTTATAATATGGTACTACTACTACTAGTGTTGTTGTTGTTGTTGATCTTATTATACTATCATCATTTAGGTGGGTAGGATTAGGTGTATTATCCAGTGTTGGTCTTGGTACTGGTATGCATTCTGGTTTATTGTTCTTATTCCCTCATCTATATCTTATATCATCGACAGCACAAGAATGTAACAACATGCAGTTTGACTGGAGGTAGTAGTAGTACTAATACCATACCACAATACTACTACTTTATAGGGTTAATATGTGGGGTAATGTTATGAAACCTGATGAAACGTTCACTTGTATTAATCCTGATGCTGATTCTGCTTCATACCACACCAATGTAACATTATGGTCATTACTATCAGCAGGATGGTTACCATGCATGCTATGGGGTATTGGTACAGCTATTGGCGAGCTACCACCTTATGCTACTTCGTAATAATAATACTACCAAGGGTTGTGGTGGTTGTGGTATGTATATTATTATGATCTTAGGTATGCGGCACGTAAGGCGGGGCTCGAGGATGAGGACTTTAATGAGGCTTTTGGGGTTGTGGTAATAATAATAACTTATGTAGTCCGTATAATCAATATCATGGATATAGGATTCTGCTGCTACTTGTAACAACAACTCTGCTGATGTTGTTGTTGATTGGATGAAGAACTGGATGATACAATTCCTCGAAAAACATGGTTTTTGGGTGGGTCCTCCTCTCCTCTTTATTATTATCATAGTAGTACTAATCAGGGAGTTCTGCTTATGTCGGCGTGGCCCAATGCTATGTTCGATCTCTGTGGTCTATGTTGTGGCCATTTCCTTATGCCTTTTTGGACATTCTTCTCAGCAGTATTCCTTGGGAAGGCTGTTATCAAGGTAATAATAACAACAATCACAATCATCATCATGGTCGTCATCATGGTCATTCTTGCCACTTAGGTATTTGGTCAGCTAGTGTTCTTCACTGTTTTATTCTCACCTAATGGACGGCTTGTAATGGTTCAAGGCGTAGCGAGAATAGCAAGCAAGGTAATAATAATAGTAATGATGCTTTTCTGTCATTATACATCGTTATAGTTTGGTGCTGATGAGCAACAAATAACGGATAAGTTACAATCAATGGTTGTTAAGTTCTCTGGTGGTAGTAGTAGCAATACTACTGAACACATACATGGTAGTGGTGGTAATGGATATATAGAACCAACAGGAGGTAAGAGTAATCCAGGTGCTGCTGTATTGATGACCTAAGGTTTAGATCATTATCATCATCACAATACTACTCATCATCTGGTGGCAACAGCATTCCGTTGGGTTATGGGACTTATTATCCTCATCTTTGCTAAATCATGCATGGAACAGTTTGCACAGGTAGAATACAACTACAACAACAGTAGCAGTCCTAGTCTTATATCACTTATTATCAGCAATACCAAAAGGAGATAGATGATGCTCGATTAATACAAAAGTATGGTTATTTACCAACACCTAAGAAGGCCAATAACAACAACGATATGGATTCATCATCATCACCAACAGTAGCAGCTGGACATCGACACAGTAGTAGTAGTAGTAGTAGGGCTCATGTTACCATCACTATTAGGATCCCCATCATCTGCATTTGATGCTGCCGAAGTTCACAGAGTATCACGGAGTAGAAGTAAAAGCTATAACAGCGTCGTTTCGTCTCCACGCTACTCTAATACAACAACTAGGAGGAATAGGAGAAATAGGATTAGGAGCAGTAGTAGTGCAACTACTTCTGACCAGCAGCAGCAGCAATAGGCACTACTGCTGTTGAATAATACCATCTGTCGAGTGATTAACAATTATTACCTCATAGTAATACCCTCTATTAATGTTGTGTTATCGGGATTCTAACATCATCACTAACCAGGTATAATCATGTCCCACTTCACTACTACTACTACTACTACTACTACTATTATCCCTTGCTATTATTATCATCATAATATCATGATAACCTCATTACTAGCAGTAAGACTAGTCCTCCTAGTTCTACTTACTCTACCCCTACCTATAGTTGTGATCTTATGATGATCATATCCTTCTTGTATCTATTCTAACCGTATCATGTATTAATTCGAAGGATTTAGAGTATCTATGAGAATGAAGTGCCGAATATTTGCGGGAATCTTGGTATATCTTTATAGGGTTTTTATATGAACAAACTACGGCAACTGCTGCTCATCCCCTCTCTACCACGACTACCCAATAGGATGGCAACTTCTGGTGCTCCCAATACAGTGGTGGTCCTACCAGAAATAAGCAAGGATGATCACATTGTTGTAAGAATACCTCTCTTATGTGCTCACGTTCATGGCAACAACAACAACATCATCATCATCATCATTTAAAGAGCACTTTAGTATAGTAGAAGAGTGTTTTCGTAGAGGGTGTCGGTTAGTTGCTGCTCCATCAGTTTGTGTGCCTGCTGTCCCCGGTGATAGTAGTAGTAGCTTCTCTTCCTCTGTGTAGGAGCCTCCATGGGAGAAGGATGCTAAAGATCCCGACCTTTTCTGGAATAAGTGGGAGACGGTTAAGCATCTACGAGCTACTGGTAGAATATTAAGAAGAAGACATCTTTTTAATGAATATGACTTCACAACAATAGAGGGATGGAATATGATGTTTATGAGTAGAATGGAGGAGTTTGTAGGAGATAATATGCATCTCTTATATCATCATAATCCTTCATCTGTGTTAGTGTGTGTATCATGCGAGGAAGGATATGAAACCAGAAGATCGTAACGATTTGGCCACATCGATTGCCATATCGGTAATAATAATAATGACATTCTTATCGTGTTTATTATTATTATTATCATCGTAGTCTTGGTCACAAATCCGACCACGAAATATTACATCATGGACGGTCGTGCCATATGAGTCATCAATTATACAAGCAAGGATGGCTACGCATCATCACCATACATGGTATCAGTATGTAAGTCATCCTTATCAAGTGAGTACTATATCGGTGTTGTTGAATTCTCAAGTAGGTACTTCAAGTAGACGTTGAAGAATTATTGACTTTCCATAAATCAAAGAAGCAACTCGGCAGAGTTAGTCGAAATTATGTGGTTTTCGAGATGTCCGTAAGTGAACAATATCATCATCATCATTAGTAGCTCATGAACTCATTGAGTAGTAGGAGGAGAATAGTGAGTTATTGGTCTCAGTTGCTCAAGCCAGGCGTTTTCCGAGTTAGTGCCATACGCCCCTTCCGAGAGAGCGATGATTGAATGCGTCCCATGTGGCCCGCCGCCGCTATCGTTGTGTTTCTGTTATTGGCCTCTTTCGGTGTTGGTTGATGAACATAAGGAGTCATTTTCTAGTGGTATTGGTTGTCTACCATATGTCCTCAATGAAGCAACATCAACAACAACAGCAGCAGCAGTCTGTGGGTGTATCAACAGCAGTAGCTGTGGAGAATAATCAGAGTCTGCCAAATCAAGTACTCTATGTGTGTGGTAATTGTGGAAATGAGCAGGAATTGAAGTTAATGGCGGTAATATCATCATTAAGGAGGAGGAGGATGTGATGATTATATCATTATTATATCTGCTATCAGGATGCTATCAAGTGCAACCGATGTGGACATCGTATCCTCTACAAGAAGCGTCAACGCCGTGTGATGATATTC
>NW_003215453.1:3425-27448 GCF_000006405.1 Perkinsus marinus ATCC 50983 | reverse complement strand
CTATAGTCATCATCATCATCACCAAGTAGTAGTAGCGTAAATCTATGATCTTTCAAGTGTGATGATAACAAAGTTGATGACCTAAAGTAAGAAGAATCAGTGAATGATCGAATAAGGATGATGATGATAAGTATTATTACTGTAATATATCAGTATATGAGTTATTGCTGTTGTTGTTGTTGGCATGTTGTCTACATACAAGTGATGTTAACCAACCCTGGTTACCCTTGAAGACCATGTGTGCCTCTCCATCCTTACCACCATTAGCCTTAGCTAAACATCGTAGTTCGTAGTCATCATCAGTGGGGTCGGAGTTCTGAAAATAACAACAACAGGAACAGCGTTGATAATGATAACCAATGTTGGTATTACATCAGGGGATGGGTGTATGGTACTGGTAGTAATAGTCTGATCCTCAGATTGTGATGATGTTGACGAAGGTGTGGTAGTAATAGTCTGATCCTCAGATTGTGATGATGTTGACGAAGGTGTGGTAGTAATAGTCTGGTCCTCAGATTGTGATGATGTTGACGAAGGTGTGGTAGTAATAGTCTGGTCCTCAGATTGTGACGATGTTAACGGAGGTGTGGTAGTAATAGTCTGGTCCTCAGATTGTGACGATGTTAACGGAGGTGTGGTAGTAATAGTCTGGTCCTCAGATTGTGACGATGTTAACGGAGGTGTGGTAGTAATAGTCTGGTCCTCAGATTGTGACGATGTTAACGGAGGTGTGGTAGTAATAGTCTGGTCCTCAGATTGTGACGATGTTAACGGAGGTGTGGTAGTAATAGTCTGGTCCTCAGATTGTGACGATGTTAACGGAGGTGTGGTAGTAATAGTCTGGTCCTCAGATTGTGACGATGTTAACGGAGGTGTGGTAGTAATAGTCTGGTCCTCAGATTGTGACGATGTTAACGGAGGTGTGGTAGTAATAGTCTGGTCCTCAGATTGTGACGATGTTAACGGAGGTGTGGTAGTAATAGTCTGATCCCCAACAATCATCGTATCATCATCATCATCATCATAACTATTCACCATCAATACCCCCTAACAACATGAGGATGTACTATCTACCCTATTATTGTTGTTATTACATCATCATCATTCATCCCAGTAGCCCCTCTTAATATCACACAATCACTATAATAACCGTATATAACAATAACTATTACGCGTAGTAATGTCATTTTCACATGCCACTACCACCGCCACCAATGAGAAGATCCGTCTCCACTTTTCGTGCATTTAGGTCAATTATTATTCATGCATATCAGCTAGAATCTTATCCTCTTCTCGTCTTCTTCAGTGTATCCCTTTTAAGAATTACATATATGCCAAGCTTTAGAGACGTTACTAAGAAGGCCGACGACCTGTTCAATTCAGGTTATTGTGATGGAAAGGTGAGGCTGCTGCTGTTGTTGTTGATTTATCCGCTGCTCTTCCTCCTCATATGTAGGCATGCGAGTTAGAGAATAGTTCTAAGAAGGATAAGCTCACCTTCAAGAATAAGACCACTTTTGCTAATTGTCCATGTTATTACACTACCACTGGTAACAACAACAACAACAGCACTGTTGCCAGTACTGAGATTAAATACACCAATGCTAATATGGACATCATCTATAGTAGGTGGTATGTGATATTATTAATTATTATATCTTAATCAGATAACACTACTGATGGTAAATCAACGATTGAGGGTAAATATAAGGCTCTCCCAGTTGATGTAAGCAAAAGCAGCAGAAGCACTTCCTCCTCTTGTATAATACTGATAATGTTGGTGTTGTTGTTAGGGTCTAACCATGTCTAGTAAGTATGGACATTGCAAGTCTGGTGAAGATACTGCTAACATTTCTGTCAATTACAAGGGTGATATATGCAAGCTCAATCTCAATAATGTTAATTACGTAATGATAACACCATTAAGTATGATTGTTGTTATCATTTTTGTTGCCTCAGAATCTTGATATGAATGTTTATGGTCCAAAGACATCTCTAACAGAGAATATTGGTTGCGAGTTGTATAAAGGATTTGCTATTGGTGGCGAGTTCACATCACCTTTGATTAATGGTGCTAGTCTTAGAGGATATTGTCCAGTGGACTTCGATCATTCCAAGTATCAATATTATAACAATATACTTTACATCTATTATTATCTATTTTAGGTTATCCCTGGCTGTTGGTTACACTCATAGTAACTACTTCTTGGGTGCTAAAACTCAATATGATATTACTAGTGGTAATACTAACTTTACCGCATCTATCTATTCAAAACAAGGCGATCTAGAAGCCGCATTACAGAGTAAATATACTCTTTATGCTGACAAGCCTCAATTAGCCATTGCTGCTAAGTAATAATGTCCCTCGAGTAGTAGCTATTATAATGATTATTATTAGGTATCGTCTCGATGACAAGACTTCTCTTAAAGGAACTATATCTGATGATTTCAAGGCTCGTACTTTGGTTACCTACATGTGTGGTGGTGGTGTTACAGCTAATCTTGGTATGAGTATTGATCCTAAGAAGATAACTAAGAATACTAATGCTGGTGATGCTTTCAAATTGGGCACTAAGTTCGTATTCAGTAGTTAGTAATAATTACTGTGTATTGCTTATATTGATGATGATCATACTACTACTCCAGTATTATTATCTTCCATTATCATCAATCATTAAATACTACTTAATATAACTACACTAATTCTTCTGCTGGTGCTGCTGCTACTTGTTGTTATTGATAATTGTTGAAGAGGATGATGATCATTATTGGTTAACACAAGATAATAATGTTAATGAATATGGATAACTTTGAGTTTGGAATAAGGTCAATAAGGTCTACCAAGCCATGTGATAGATGTCAATAAGATATACCAAGAAAAGGAAGAATACTCCTTAAGTTGACAGACGCCTTGCCGCCGCCGCCGCTGTTGAAGTGGTTGTGGATGATGGTCTGGTGAGATATATTGGTGGACCTCCTAATGCCGGAATTGTTACACGAATAGATTCGTTACTGTGGAAATATTCAAATGTAACACCTACAACAGAGGCATCATCGATCATTTAATAGTAGTAATAGTCGCTGCTATTACTTGACATAATAGCCCGATACTGTGGTGGGATATCCTCTGTCCTGAGCTTGACTTGATTATTATCAGCATTGATGAAGTAATGTACTTCCTGTATGGGTACTTGGACACTAGCCACTGTCACATTCCTGAGAGATCATCATCATCATGATACATGCCATTATGATAATATTACACACGGTTGATTATATCAGGCTCCTGTGAGAAGTCAATAAGCATATTAGCTTGGGCTGATGGACCCAATTCACCATTGAATGTATATAGCCCAGTAGGATGAGGTGTACCTATAATAAGAGTGATACTGATGATAAGAATATAATACTAACCACGAGAGGATGTTGGGAATGGAGTAGATGGGGAAGTAGTCGTCGCCGGCCCGGAGGTAGTCGTAGTACTTTCTCCCCCAATTGTTACTACTACACCCGTATATGTGTTGCATTGTATGATAGACAATAGGATGATGAAGACGTTGAAGACGACGTTCATCATACTTGTATGAAGTATATCGTCTATGCCTAAGACAAAGAGTCTATTTACTCATCACTATCTGATACAATTCGGCTGACAATCAGCTTTGTACACACGTACGGAATACACGTTTAGGCGGCGCCATGTGTGAGTTGATTGAGGAGGACAACAATAGAGAGCATCTAATACTCTTAGGGAGGGTATTACGCTGCATAATAAGAAAAATAAGGTCATTACAGTAAGGGTCTTCGATTACATACATTCACTGAAGAAGAAGAAGACTCGTATAGATGGTGATGTTGCTTTATATGATGATGCCCATGTTGTCCCTGTGTTTTAAGTGTCACTACCCAGTGTCGCCGTGTACCTAACCATTGTCTCTACTGCTCACTCATATACTATTCTGTATATTATCTCGATGGAGTGTATAATCTTTGTATTCTCTACTTCATCATCAACCGTCAAATAGTAGTCTATCATCGATTCTGGAGAGAGTCGTAATATGGATGTGATACGATGATTAGGGACATGTTCATGCGTGCACGACGTATAGATGTCACGCATGAGGGATGATGTTATGCAAGGCTAGAGGATGGAGTATCCATGACCATCACTGGTTATTAACACTAGACATTGATGCTCATATCTAAAGTGGTTTCGTATTGATCAAATATGGAAGATAAGGAGAAAAACTGCTGATCATTTGACAAAGCTACTTTTCCAAAGAACACATATCACATGATGTGATAAGCATACATCAAGTTTGGATTGTCGAGTCAGCAATGATCTATTTTCTTGTGAGATAAATAGATGGTGATCCCGACAGCGCACCAATCGTTATACGGATAGACTCGTTCGCATGAAAGTATGCAAAGCCGACCGCTGAAATGAAAAAAGGTGGTGAGCATTAACTTTATTATATGGTGTTCTTACTTTTCATTATCGCCTGATATTGTGATGGTATATCACTCACCTTCATTTCCATATTATTAGTATTGCCTATGAAATGATAATGGACATTCTTCGCGAACACTTTAACAGCAACAACGGTAACGTTCCTAACATACACACTCATGTACTCCATGCCCACATTAGTATTATTACAAGTAATTGATGATGTCAGGCTGTTGTGGGAAGTCGGCTTCAAAGCTGGCATTCACCCCTTTTTGTATTTCACCATTGAATGCATATAGCCCAGTAGGATGAGGTTTACCTATAGTAAGAGTGATACTGATGATAAGAATATAATACTAACCAGGAGGGGATGTTGGGAATGGAGTAGATGGGGAAGTAGTCGTCGTCGCCGGCCCGGAGGTAGTCGTAGTAGTTTTTCCTCCATTTTTACTACTACACCCGTATAGGTGTTGCATTGTGATGATAGACAATAGGATGATGAAGATGTTGAAGACGACGTTCATCATAATTGTATGAAGTATATCGTCTATGCCTAAGACAGAGATCAATACACCCATCGCGAAGACCCTCTATCAAGATGATCATCGGGTGTTTATATCAGCATAATCTATTCCGCCCCATTCACGCATTCTATCAAGAGCCGAGTATATACTGTCCCCAGAGCGATATAGTATCAGCGTCCTCTAGATAATCCATCTAGTATATCATATTCACCCTATGAAGGTCAGCCGTGATGGTCATCGATACATCATGTCCATGCGTGCAGGATGTGGATATCGCACAAGTCTGAGATGCTGTGTGGATAGGCTTAATCTCCATGGACGATGAACATAAAGAGTAAGAAGCACGTACGGCTAACTGCCTACCTATAGACGGTCAATCCTGGGGGTTCTACAGCAAGCCATCCGTGCATGATGGCCTCATTGATGAGAATATCCGCTTGTGCGGATCATCGACGAGAAACACGCAGGCAGCAGCACTTACGTGAAAATCAGCCTTTCGATTTGCCCACCCGACGAGTATCATATTGGATTCTCTAATAACAGAGATATTCCATCAGAGTTAAAGACGTGATAATGAGGCCGCTTTAGCAGGAAGACACACCATTAAATGTTACCTCTTAAGGGTTTCTGTTATCCAATAAGACATAGAGCGTATTCTTGTGTGGAGGATAATGCGTGCTATGATGATGATTGAGATGTAGATCTGTATATTTACGATGTTTAGATATTGAAGGAGTACACATGACACATTTACGATGATCAACGACGACCTCTCATGATTATCTACTTGTATTGCCAAGTAGTGGGCAATAGTATTCCTGGTTCCAACCCTATCCTTTATCAATGCCAATTGGGCACATCTTTACATTATTGATATGGCAGTGATATATGTCGCGTACTGACTATCAACACTACAGCACCTCAGTGACTACAATATAGTAAATACTAACTGAACAGCATTGGTACTAATGAGCAGCGAAAAAAAAGTCTATGACTCATTATCATCACCCTGCTGCTGCTGCTGTTCATCAGAGTTAATACTAAATAATACAGACGAATATTACAGGACGTAGACGTACAACGCTATACAAAAGAACAATATAATCAACGTGATGATGAGAATGATGAGGACCCTGGATGATTATGATAATAATACTGTTGATGATTGTTTTGTTGACGATTATAAGATCGATGATAATCTCTCAGCACAGCAGTACTACTATCAGGTGTTGTCCTGCGTGCTTGATGAGAATCTTTACGATATGGGTTAGAGGGATATTGAGGTATAGACCATAACGTAGTAGTAGTAGTAGTAGTAGGAGGAGGAGGAGATGCTGTGGCTACAGCAGTTCCTATTGTAGTAGTTTCATCTACTACTGATGGTTGAGGGAATGCTACCTCCTTACCATTATGAAATAATAATGGGCGATATTCGGGTATTGTAACCTCATTGACAGGGGAATTACGATAATGATTGATATTGGCCTGTAGGCCCTGTATTCTGGCAAAACCAGTTTCACAAACCTTTAAAGAATTAAAGGCAGTGAGCTTATAATGATGGAAAACATCCATAAACTGTAAAGCATACTCATGTGTACACAAATTGATAAATGCATATCCAACATTACATCTATTACGGAAATCAATAGGTAAATAGAAAAAGTCTACCTTATCCGCAAAGCCTTCATCTTCTAATACCACTTTTAATAACATCCTTTGAGTATACTTATTAGGTATATTACGTAACATAACTGTTGTCTTCATAGAATCAGGTAAATGATACGTTTGGGCATGATCTCTACTCCTCATATCATCATAACCTCTTGATAATCTTGAGGGGCCGCCTACTGTCATCCTTATACTACTATCATCATCTTCATTAGTAGTATTAATATTATTATTAGTTTTACTTGATGTTTCATGCTTCATAGTACTAGTAGTAGTAGAAGACAATGTCAACTTTACTTTAGATTCCTGCGGGTCATCATCATCCTCATTATCTCCTCTATGATGATCTAGATGGTGCATATCATCATGATGGTGCATATCATCACTAGTATTAGTATAATCACCCGAAAGATCAATATTAGGTTTCCAGTTGATACTACTACTAATAGGAGGAGAAGCATATGCTGTATCCAGACCTTCAACATTCCTTCGATTCCCATGCCCAGAAGACGGAACATGATGATGATGATTAGGTGGTCGTGATGGTGGTGGTGGTGGTGGTGCCATAGGATCTTCCTCTTCTACTACCAATACCAAATCCCCAAATCTATCTTCATCATACATATCCTCTAATATATTATCATCCCTCTTCCCCTCCTTACTACCCTCTTCCTCTTTATGCTGCTGCTCATCATAATCAGTAGTAATTTGATAATAATACGATGACCCATATGGTTGAATATCCTCATCTTCATCATCACCAGCATTACTACCCAATCGTAATCTCATATGATTATTAAGATCCAAACATTCACTTTGTGATCGTACTCTTGGGCTTATCATCATCATATCACTCAACTCACCAGGTGGCGATCGTCCAGCTCCTGGAGTAGGTGCAAAATCTGATCATGATGATAATGATGATGATGATAACGAATAATAATATCAATAATGGATGTCAATGATCATCACACTGAGAAAGGTGATAGTCATGATAATTAACGTGTTATTATTCTTGTTATGACTATATCCATCATTATACTTCATTACCACTAACCCTCCTCCCCCCGACATTATTACCTCCTTCAAGTGTATCATCATCAATAATTATCATTCCACCACCACCACTACCACCTATAGAACAGCAAGAGTCACTCCTCTTATCCAAAAGATAATTATCATCATAATAATCATGAGTAGTAAAATGTAAGAATGTATTACGATTACGAACCCTCATAGCAGCAGCACCAGAAGAGGTACTCCTTGGTGATAATGATGGTGATAGGCTACTCGTAATACTACTACTACCAACAACTGCTCCTCCTCCTCCTGCTGGTACTGCAGTCATCTTGGTATCATGTAATAACTGAGAGGGATGTTTGCTATTCAAGCTGGTGGCATGATGATGATCATGATTAGGCGATGATGATGATGATGATAGCTTTCCATGATGATGAGAAGGCATATCATCCGATGGAGCCTCTATATGAGGATTCTTATTAGGCATGCTCTTTTTAATAAAACGACAATAATACTACCTAAACAGTAGTAGTAACTACACTATAGTATTATACAACAATAACAAGGAAAACAAAGAAACTTCATGATGATGAACACCAACACGTCGTCGACTACCATATCGATTGACTGGGCGAGCGCTAGTGTATAAGAGATGTACTTAGATGTCGCGTCAAGTAGAGGTGGTGGTGGTGGTGGTTGTTGCCGCCCTGGAAATGGAGATGATAATATTTCTGCAGATGGGATGTTGATAAATACGTTCAACCTATTAATGATAATAATAACATCATGTTCTTGTTGTTAATAGTACGGTATGATGGAATTCCTGCAATTGTTGCTGATCATCATCATCATACTGCATCGTCATTGTATGATCATGACTATGATAATGTTCCCCTTGTATAATGACTTCCCTTCTTGTCTTTATTGATACAATATTAATCAATGTATAGACTGTTCTCATAAAGGCCTTCAAATCATTGATAACTCTGGTATACTCTACACCAATATGTTGTTGCTTGTTGCATGGCTTCTCCTTCTTGCTGCTGCTGCTGCTGCTGCTTTCCCTACTATCCTCCTTCTGTTTTTGTTGTTGCTTGGCCCGCTCTAATCGTCGTAGTAACTGTAATTATGATAATGTTGATGATGTAGTAGTAGTATTAGTACATTAACAATAGCTTCATAAATGACCTGTATAATAGATCCAATATTGGTAATTATCTCATTCTCTAATATTGTCCTATCATCTCTTGTTGTTCTTGTTGTTATTGAGGTGGGGCACCATAAACGACGTCCCAATAGATCACAACACATGCCTTGTATATCCTCCTAATGATCAGTAATATGATGCTATTCTACCAGTCATCATCATCATACTACTACTACTACTTACATCATCTCTGAATCCTTTTATTAATATATCAGAAAGTGTTCTTCTTGTTGTCGTTGTTGTGATGGTAGTCTTATTGTTGTTGTTGTTGTTATCTCTAGGGCAGCATAGATAATGAAGTGATGTGTGTAATATGGATGATGATGATGATGATGTAAGTAAAGATGTTAAACATGAGTATGATGCCTGATCATCATCATCATCATGGAGATCATTATACTCATCATCATTATTATTACTCTACGTAGTGGTAAACCATCATCTTGTTTATGTTTAAAAGGGCCCAAGTCGACTTCACTAATAAGGGATTGCCGAATATCACATGTATTCATAAGTACAGATAATATCTATTATTACAACAACAACTATCATCACCATAGACGACCACAACCACAACCACGACGACATGACTTAATAACCTACTACCTTTGTTATATCATCCTCAGTAAAGCATGAGTACCGAGCAGCAGCATTGGTGGGATATTGGTTTATTAGTGTTGTTATTATATTCAGAGTATCATAAAGTATATTATACCATCCTCTTCCTCCTACTACTTCAGTTATATCCTAATAATATATACTACTATCACTACACTATTGTTATGTACTACTACCAGTGATGATAATAACATTTCCTTCACTTCCCTATCAATACCATCATAATGTTTGCCATATGTATGATGATGTATTGATGATGATAATAGTGTTATAACATAGAATCTTATTGATGATATAACATACGACCATCGTCTACCACCACCATTGCTGTCTCCTCCTCCTTGTCCAATATCCTTTTGATGATCATGATCATGATGATGATGAACTAGAGGTCGTATAAGATGAGACATAGTCATTGTAGGTGATATCAATAGTAGCAGCCCCATCGTGTTTGATATCTAACAACGCTGCTGTTGTTGCTCATATTCATGCTATGCTCCTATTACCTCATCTCTATATTTACTACTACTAGCATCATCTATCTTATCTTGTGATATATTGATGATAAAAGTAAGATAAAAAGCACATAAATCCTTGAGAAGTGTAGGATGAGCAATAGGATGATTATGATTATGATGAGGAGAGATTGTCCCAGAATACTCCAATTGTGTATACTCCAATAAACATGATGTTATACATTTCAATAGATGGGATATTGTTCTTGTTATGTTGTTCTTGTTAGTAGTAGTAGTGACATCCTGAATAGGAGATACATGTATTAGTTATAACTACCCATGAAGACATGATTATTATCATTATTACCACGTTATGTTCTTCTTGATGTTGATCATCATCATCATCATCACCCATAAGCTTCTGTATAACAGTACATATTCTTTTCAGTGTATATCCACTATCCTCCTCTTCTTCTTCTTTTTGTTTAGAGGTCATCATACTCATAGTAGTAATGATGTCAATTAGACAACATTGACCGAGTACCTACCATCCCCAACAACTGTTAATATTATAATAATAAAGAGGAGGTTATGCTGCATATACCTATACATTACAGTGTCGATGTCGATTGGATAACATATCACTAGTTATTAATAATATACGCCGCTACCCCCAGTAGTAGTACAGCAACATTAAGAGTGAATAAGCACCTCTACTTACCGCTACAGCAGCATTCACCACTTTCTCCAACACCTCAACAACAACAACATCTACAGTTGCCATCATCGTATTGGTAGGCTCAGTGTTATTGTTCTTCATTATTATGGATATACATACCTATAATAAAGACAACACTATATACATGATGATGTGTTAGTAGTATGATGATGATGATGATAGTAGTAGCAGGTCTACATCGGTAATAGCATGTCGATAATACTTCGATGATATGTATGATATTATCCCAACTTGTGATGTTGTTGTTGTTGTTGATGATGATAGTAGTAGTAGTAGAGGTGATAGTTGTATATGATGATTATCTTTATTATTATCATACTGATATAATGATATGGCATAGAGATGATAACATCTTTTCAATGTTAATAAGGCCTGATAAAAGGAAGATATATAAAGAATGAATGATAGTAACAACCTGATGAACAACAACGCTACTACTACTACTAATACTACTATTAAAAACATCACCATCTCTTTTTCTATTATTTCATTATGCTCCCGTTTTGTTGTAATGATGATTGAAATAAGTTTGTCGAGATATTCTATCTGTACCTGAGAATATTACATCAACAATATATGCATGATAATTGTGGTTTATGATGATTATGATGATCACCTCCTCGTTCTCCTCCTCCTCTTCAGAAAGTTGCTGTTGATGCTTCTTGTGGTTGTTAATACTAGTTGATACTCTATCCATAATATTTGAGTATACATATGGACATGGTATTATATTCATCATTATAGTTGCTGCTAAAGCAATAGATATATTATTCAATCTTCTTATATCAATCTGAATTGGTATTATAAGACTAAATAACGATTAATGTGATGATATGACCATCTACCTCAGTAGACTTGTCCGTAGATGTTGTTGCTTTTGATGATACTATATGGTGGTGGTGTTCAGCGATGATGATACTGTCACTCTTCAACAGAGCTTCTATCCATTCCTTCAACTTGTCCTTATTATATATACCCGAATAATACGACAATACACCTATTATCAACATTATAATGATGAGGAATATTATTGTGTAATGATAGTAAAGGATAGAGTAGTAGAAAGAGTGTGATGGATAGCATAATAATAATATTATCATTATTACCTATAAATGTGAGTAAAGACTGCCGATAGTCGTCGTCGTCGTCATCTTGACTGAGATGTAATGCTCTTGCTGATGATGCTGCTGCCGACCCAATGATTAATTTATTATAAATGTATGGGCATACCTAATCGTAATAATAATAACAATACTAATAATAGATTATCATTATTATTACCTTATCATATATAAGATCGATAATAGTTTTGGGTGTATCAGGCAACAATAGTGTTGTATTAGAATAATTATTGTTAGATATAAGAAGGAGTGCATTAACCAATATCTATCATCATACTCATTAACTCATAATAATAATAAAGATACAACAGTAGTAGTAGTGATACCTGTAAAGCTCCTGCTTTTACTGCAACTGGAACAGACTGGATCATAGCATCATCATCATCATCATCATTTCCATGTGATATAAGTAATGCTGCTAGTGTTGGTATTATTATATGAGACCATGTAGAGAGAGGTATTCTCATAGCATAACTAGTAAAGATCATCATAGCATAACATCATCAGTTACGTTCTTGTTGTTATTACTCCAATGAGGGTGATGTTAGAACTTGTAAAGCTGCTATAGCTGCTGCTGCTGCATCAACACCCCCACCATCAGCAGCAGCAGCTACTGATGTTATTGTTGATGTTGCTTCCTGTGGTGGTTTATTATTAGTATTATCAACTCCTTTTCCTCCTCCTCCAATAGCATTGTCACATAGAGATACTAAAGATTATGATGATGATAATGACTATATGTGGTGTATTACCAACAATTCTATGAAGTATCTCAGGAGTGAATAGCTTATCCGAGATAACTAATTAAAAACATGATACTCATGATGTCGTTGCTATAATAATAACAACTAACAGCAGTAGTTATTACCATCTTCTTCATGTGTTGATGTTCTTCTTCTTCTCTTTCTCTGTAATTGTTGTATACATAGAGTAGTAATTGATCGTATAGCACTAGTACCTATATAGTCATAATAATAATAATCAACAACAACAACAGCTGTTGTTGTTGTTCCATAACCTTATTACGTATCATCCTCCTCGTTTTATTAATAAGTATATCATCAAGAAGAGATTGTATACCATCAGATAAAAGATGTAGCCGCTTAGCATTCATATCATCATCAACATCAGTGGTTGTTGTTGTTGTTGTTAGGATGGTCTCGTTAGTTTTACTACTACCAAAATATTGTAATATCGTCGTAATAAAGACCTCAACAGCCGCCTCTTGAACCTACTATGAACTCTTAATAATGTGATAATAATAGTAGTAGTGATGAAGATGATGATGATGCTTATGATAGCTGCTAACCTCAGGATAGATATTATATTTCCCCTTCATAATGGTTATAATATTTGATAATAATGACGGTGATTGATGAAACCATCGATCATGATAATATGTTGCCTCAGAGGATGATGATGATGATGATGATGATAGTACTATGTGAGAATATACATTTATAAACCTAATAACGATAGATATGTATTGGTAATAGTAATAATAAATCATCATCACCTTAATATATGTGATAATGTTATGAGTAATGATAAATCATTTGTTGTTGTTGTTGTTGTTGATACCATAATAATAGAGTCAATAGCACTAGACAACATTGGTAATACTTCATTCATAGGTAGGATATCCTAATAATATTTACAACAATGATTATACAAGCTTGGTTTATCCAGTTTATGAAGTTGCCTTTATCCAGTTCATCATCATTTTATCGTCATTCCTCCTCCTATTCCTCCTCATATCATCTTCTCCTCCTTCTCCTTCTCGTTGTCGTTGTTGTTGTAATAATAATAATAATAATTGTACAAGTACATCTAATGCCATCGTTGTTGTTATTGCATTACTTAAAATACCAGAATGATTATGATGATGATTTTGATTTTGATATATACTTCTATGAATATTTAATATCGCTGTTCGTAGTAATATCATAGGTAATTGTTGTTGTACATGTGATCTTGTACATATATTATCAGTGAATACTCTCATTAAGATATCTTCCCATAAAATATCAGTAACTGATCAACATCTTAATAATATTAGTCTCAGCTTCTTCTTGTTGATGATGATGATGATGATGCTTGTCGTAGTATTATTATGATTGTTATTACTTTCATTATGTTTTCTACCGACCTTACTTGATGATGATGATAAAGTGGTAGTGGCAGTAGTACCAACAAGCCTATTATTGCCCATGTTCCTATAATACTCCATATTTCCATTATAATAATAATCATCATTATCATTCTTCCTCATACTATTAGTAATGATATTATAGATTAGTCGTATGATAGCTTCCTTATGCGCCTATAAGAAGTTATGTATTGTATCATACAAAAGATTCACCACTACAGCATCGCTCCTGCTCCTCCTCCTGCTGCTGCTGCTGCTGCTGGTCTTGGTTTTGCAACAATCCGTCACCATCATAGTAGTATTAGATAATATGTTGTCGTCCTTGATGAATAGGATCTTCGTTAAATGATCAATAATCATTGACATACTCCTAGTAATATATCCCTCTATGGTTGTGAGTATACTCTTATTCCTATATTCTACTACTTCATCTCCACATACACCACCTTTATATAATGTTAATGATGATGATATATGAACATTACAACAGCCTCCTACTTGTATCATCATCCTCCTGCTCCTGCTCCTCATCCTCATCATCATGTGGAGGATGAGGAGGATGAAGAGGTCGTCCTTGATGATACTTAGTCCTCTTGGGTGGTGGTGGTAGTAGTTGAGATAATGATAATGATGATGATTCTATATTAATAACTTGTGGTGATCTTATTATCATTGTCGATATTTCTCCATCAGATATTCTACTACTACTACTAGTAGTAGTAGTAGTATGATGATGATGATGATTGTTATATGATCCTGATAACATTAATATCATATCCGTAGTAGTAATAGTAGTAGTACTACCAGCTATGTGTTCTTCATGTGCTGCTAGATCACTTATCACTAATGATGATGATAGGATTAGTTCTTGATATGCTGCCAAGGCTTCTAGTCTAATAACAACAACAATGGTAATATTAATCAACACCATCATCATCCTCATCATGACCACATTAATATTACCGAACTGAGTCCTCCCTCTCAACATTATTACAACAACGTTTGGCCAAGGCTTCCGAGATGTTCGAAGCACACTCTATGAATGTATCTACTATTATTACTATAATAATCACATACTTATACTGCTATCATCATCGCATATCTTACTACTATTACTACCTATAGGGGCTATTAGTCTTATCACTTTCATCATCGCTCTAACAACCTTTAATGATGCTATACGTATCTATGTATATCTACTATTACTATGATGACCATCATCATACTACCACCTTCCAACTATCATCATCATCTTCTTCTTCATCATCACTTGCATAATAATAGTCATCTTCATCTTCATCATCTTTTGATAGCATAGCATCTTGTATAGTTTCATCATCAGGATTATAGTAGTTATTATTAGGATCATACGATATAAGATCGACAAGTAATCGAGATAAGTGTGGTAAATAAGAAGACAATGATCTTGTAGTAGTAGTAAGGAAGATGATCGTTATACTATTATTATTATCACTATTTATCCTGATCATCATCAACCTTGTAATAAGTATCTCTAGTATATTCAATACACTTTCAATAATACGGTATACTATAGCTATAGAAGCACCACCATCATCACCATCATCATTACTATCTAATATTGCTGCTGATATACCAGCTTGTATGACTGTACCAAACTCCTTATTCAATGATGATGATGATGATGATGATGATGATACCATAATACTCCTATCCAAACCTTCTTGAATAATATCTAACAATAATAATAATCATGTTAGTCCATCATCGCCTCACTCACTCCATCATACTGTTATCATTATTACCTATTGATTCATTGTTATTACCCCTTACCACTGTTGTTGATGATGATGTTGTATTATTATTGTTAGTAACTGCTGTTACGATAAAGGAATCCAATATATTAACTAGTATTGGGTATATATATTGTAAATATGGTGTCATCATCATCATCCTATTACTATCACTTTTTTGTGTTAATGATCTGATAATAATGATTATAATAATAATAGACGAGCATGATGATGATGATGATGATGATGATGATGATTATTATTATTATTATTATTATTATTATTACTCAATAGCAGCTATGATATCCACATATATAGCAATATTATCCAATAATATTGCAGTAGTCTTATATTTTGATAGTAATAATTGTGACATAATAGTATTCATTATGTAATCCATATACTTATTATTGTCATAATTATCAATATATGTATGGCAGAGATAAGCAATACAACTCTGGCATTTGATCCTAATGATAACAACAAGGGAATAGTAATACCGTATACTACGTAATATCAATAATAAGACTACTACCTAATACTATGTTTATTAGGTAGTAGCATCTTCTTCATCCCGTTACTGTTGTTATCCTCTTTGTATAATATATTAATGATAGCCTGGGTTAAGGTAGTATGAGGTTGAGTATTGTCATCACTAATATCCCATATATACGATATAGGTGTAGTAATGATATTATTATTATTATCAATATTATTATAATCGATCAACTTCATCTCTATATCTGCTATCTTCTTTAATATCTATAATAAGTTAATAATAATAATACCACAGTGAGTATAGCAACTGAGTGGCAGCA
Organism: Perkinsus marinus ATCC 50983; assembly: GCF_000006405.1. NCBI lineage: Eukaryota > Perkinsozoa > Perkinsida > Perkinsidae > Perkinsus > Perkinsus marinus. Next base: position 10,907 of record NW_003215453.1, on the reverse strand, counting down.
GCAGCAGCAGCAGGAGGAGCTTACTTCTAAAATGATGTCGATACAATATTCCATGATATGATAGTTATCATCATCAGTAGTAGTAGTAATAGCATCAATACTCTTAGTAGAAGAAATAACTTGTATAAGTCTTCTTAAGATATTATTCCTTGTTTGTTGCTGAGAAGTAGGATTGATAATATGATATATTGTCGTCTTAGTAGAAGGTAATGTATATATGATATCTTTTATACATCCAGTGCATACATCACCTATTATACAACATTACAATATCAATCGTAAAGTCCATAATAACAATAACAACTAGTAATGGTATTCGAATGAGAGAGCGATATCTTACATATTCTTCTCCGTCTTTCATTATATGATTCCCTTCCTTCTCGAGTTAATATAATATCAAGTAATGCAGATATAACCTTATTAACAATAATAATAATAATAACTATACATTTATTATTATTATAGTAGCAAAATCATTATAATTACCTCAAGTATATACATATCCTTGAATGTTATTATTATTTTACTTATACATTTGATAGCATTACTTTGTACCTTGATAATAATAATAATAGTGGTAGTAGTAGTATGTATTAGTGATGATGATGCTGATGATAAGAAGAAGAAGAGTAGTGACTACATCTATGCTTGGATCATCTTCTATTTGTTTAATCAATGATTCACATATTCTCCTTTGCATAGTATCATCTATTGTTGAGACTGATCTCGTATATGTATGGAATCTATCATCATCATCAAGTTTGTGTCCACGATCATTGTCCATGATGATACAACCTAATAATAATATAGTAACTTCATAATATATTAATATTCTACGATACTGATAATAATAAAATATATAATAAATATATGATATAATAATAAAGCTTATTACCATCATCATCCTTTATTGTTGTTGTTGTTGTATTTAATACTTTATTAACGATATCAGTAGCAGCCATATATCGAATATCCTTATCCACGTTATTCATATCCAACTACAATACTATTATAATCATGATAATACTACTACTAGTAGTAGTATCATCAACAAGAACAACAAAAAGAAAACCATCATAATTGTTATTACCAGTAGTTTAGCGATATCAGTAGTAGTAGTAGTTTTTGTTGTTGTTGTTGTTGATGTATGATGCATCGATAGAGAAGTCGACATGAATGAATGATGATGACCATCATCCTTGATATTTGATGACCTTGTAGTACCTCGTATCATTATAGTTGATAATAATAATAATAAAAAGAAGAAGCACTAATAAAATAACATATCGCAGGTAATAATGATAATCACAATAACAACACAATAACTGATTATGAACAACAACATTACCATAATAATAATCATCATTACTCATGATCGCATAGTATGTTTATATCTGAATATCATTATTATTATGTATATTATACTTTAATATTGTTGAGGATGATGATGATGATAATACTATTGCTACCTCACTCTATCCTCGTTGTAATCAGTATACGAGTTTCTCTTAAGAAAGTATTCCTTGTCATCATTATCATAATGAGGATGATGCTGATGGAATGCTGCCTTATATCTGCTGTAATAATGTGTTGTTTATTATTACAATGTGGAGCATATGTATTTACGTTGTTGATTGATGATATGATAGTGTATCAGCATTTCCTCCGTTCTTCGCTTTATCTTCTTCTTCTTGTTCTTGTTGTTGTGGAAACGTTGCAAAAATCATTGATACATTATCCTTCCTTACACGCTTAGATATGTCCTTGTTAAGTTCCTATACGATGAAGAATAAACAACAGATGCTACTGTTGTTGTTGATGATGATAGTAGTAATAGTAGGATAGATCAAATACTACTATCAATCCTGATGGTATGAATAGATAATAATAATAATACCACCTTTTAGTCCCTTATTATCATTTACATAACCTACATTATTATCATAATTGTTAAGTATCATGTGGTCATTCCCTCCTCCTCCTCCTCCTCTTTCATGATGATGAGATCGATTGATGACTTTTATTGGATTCTCCAATTTTTGTATATCAGTAGCTAATCTTAGTATATCATTGTCATCGCATGACAATAATACAGTATCATTGATAGAGTCTATCATTGATGTATGATGATGATGATGTTCTTTCTCTTGTTGTTCAAACTCCAATAACCTGTATAATAATAATATTTTTATTCACGACGTTGTTAAGTTATATCTCTGATTACTACTACTTTAAAGTAGTTGTTGGTGAAGGGCTGCTTCTAACTACTTCACCTCCACATGGTCGTCGTCGTCGTTCTTCTTCCTCTAATATACTATCCCGATACCTAATGAGGGTTGCTGCTGCTGATAACAAACACTACCGAAAGCGGTAGTGAATAATAAGACACTTACGGTGCTCGATTGAGATTATGATGATGATCATTGTTGTCGATATGCTGCTGCATAGGCTCAATAGGATCATCATCATCATGTATAGGATCCAACATGACACTTAAATAATAATAATAACACTCCTTCTAAGTGGTAATGGAATAGTTCAAGTATCCATTCATGTGTATAATAATAAGCAGCATGTCCATGAAATAATAATTGATAGCATAGTAGTCTCATGGTCTAAGCGAAGTGAGTCTTACACCACATGCAAGCCAGTCCTAGGTGGTGATAGGCCAAGTTGGGGATCGATGGCGCGGGTTGGTTCCCTAGAACTCACTCGTACTGTTGAGAGTAAAGAAGTACGCTTTTGTAGATCACATCTAATAAGGGCATCGAAAACACAACCAAAGAGTATCACCAGTGGTGTTACACCACCACTTGTACAGCAATCTCGAGTACAAAACTACCCTCAACAGAGGAGCACTGATATCGAGAGAGTACTTTTGCCATTTTCAATTCGTACCACACCAAACAGGGTGATCTTGAGTATCATCATACGGCTCTGCCATTATTTACCCAATTCCGAATTTACCCAGACCGAAAGAGCGCGCCGAGCTCCTTGATTAATTAACTCAACGGCAAGATTTCGGATAACTTTTCGCGCGCGCCACAAAAATATCCCATTTTAAGCACAAAAATCTCTCTTGCCAGCAATAAAAAATTCTTGCTCACCACAATTTGTGGTGAGCAAGAATTTTTTATTGTGGTCCACAAATCTCTGTGGGCTTGCACGAAAGAGGCAGGGATTTATGAGGATAGCTTTCGCCAGTGTTCGTGGGTTTTTCGATATATCTGTTTCTTCGACTGTTGAGTTGGGGCTATCAGTTAATATCTGAAGCGTCAATCAGATTGCATGAAAACTGCATGAACAGCGCAGGTTGCCCTACGATCACCTTGGGGCTTGGATCGTTGCCTAACAGTCCCCCCTGTGTCGGACGTCCCGTCCGGGATAGGCCCACCAATGGCCAGTAAGAAGCTGAGAGATGAACTAGTTGCGGAGCGAGCGAAGCGAGCGGAGCGTATTCTCTCACTTTACTAACACTTTGTGCGTGCGTGCGTGCGTGCGTACAAATTATCCAGCTCGATCTAGAGAGGTTATGATCACATGCTATACACCATTCGATAGCTCTCGCTCTAGGGATACTAGGAAAATACGAAATCAGGGTTCCGCCCGGACCATGTAGATTTCCGTGCAAAAAACATATTTTTGCAGAAAAACGCCAGGCATGGGAATCGAACCCGGACGCCGAGCTCCGCCCCTTCTCCGAGAAGGCCTAGTACTATTGATGCCCCTCTTTGTGATCGACACTCAACAGCCCAACTGTGGTTTGCTGATTTCGCTCGGATTACATGCAATTAGGGCATTCCCATAGTGAAACGGCTGAAACGGTTGTCTCCCTTTTGATTCGAAGAAGAGATTAGAAGAAGAGTCATTACTTGTGATTCGTGATATTCTCGTGAGATTTGCCTACTGTGACTTCCTTGGTTACAGTAGATCTCTAGACTATCAAGCGTTTCGACTAGCCCCTTTCGTAACTGGTTCTTCTAATTGCGTTTCCTTCGAGTTGGAGTCACGGCATTCAACCTCGAAGTATTGACGAACGTGTCGTATTTGCTCTCCCTTGAGCCTTCAACAGTTTGCAGGTACTTCCTTGCCTACCTCTAGGCTCAACCCTCTGCGACACATCTGCTGCCGTCCGACTACTGTGTGTGATTTACATCCACTTGAACCGCAACCTTTGAGAACCTCCCCACACGTAGTATTCGACGCACCCCCTCCCCCATAGGTCTCTACGGGTCATCGTCGCGTGGGGGTGGCCGGGGTTCTGCCGGTGCCAAGTAGAGATCGAACCTACCACTCTAGTACGTCCTTCTGAGCGGTGACCATGAAGTGGCTAGATTCACTACCAAACACCCCACACTAGTTGATGGTGACCAGTAGCACCACCGCGTCGTATGCCATGTCGTTGCTGAATCCTATAACTGATCTCCTATACCATACATGGTTTGGTTGGTAGTAAGCTCGAATTACTCTAGTGTCTACGACGTGCTAAGCCAGATATAGTTTGTCCACAGGAAACATTTCATGGTCCTCAGAATTCCCTACACTTTATGAACTATTCAGTGGAGCACATCGAGGCCGAATACCTTCCACAGCGGGATCTAACTCGATGCGGCTTAGTGATACTGGCTAGACGTCCACTAAAGCTGAGACCCTTCCTACGAGTGTCATTACAGGACACCAACTATCAATACTCTATGTTGGGGGGCAGAAATCGTGGGTCTCCCTATCACAAAAAAATTGATTAACATCTATATTCGACCACAAAGCCACCAACCCGCTATTACTCACTTACCGGACCTACCGTTGGAGGGTTGTATCCTGGTTGGAGACGTCAACGCTCACCATCCATCATGGGCTGGGACTCCCAGCCTGGGAGCTTACCTACCACGGCAGATGAACGGAGATCATACATCTATGAATGGCTGCGTGAATTTGGTCTGAAGCCTCTCAACTCGATCCATGATGCACCTACCTTCCAAGAAGCCCCTGCTATGTCGAGCATAGACCTTATTGCTGTATCACAGGAAATGGTACCGTAATGCAGCAAATATGTCATGGAAAATACAATGGCTGTGTTTGATCACTTAACGATAAAGATAACTATGCAGTTGGCAAAAAGTTTCGTGGGACGGGGTGGTAAGGGAGCCTTGGCTAATAGGTGGAATTATAAGCTGGCGGACTGGCCAAAGTTTGGTCATGAGTTAGATACACTCCTTCAGAAAGTAGATTGGTCTTTATCTACGGCCTACCTACATAATAAAAAGCTCTCAAAATGGCCGCTAAGCGTAGTATCGCACGGGGGAGGCGACAAATATATAAACCTTACTGGAATGATCGTTTGAGGCTTCTGCGCCTTCAGAAAAATAAAATTAGGAGAGCTATAGTCCGCAGACGTCAGGCAGGGAAACTTTTGATGAACTACAACGTAGCCTGCGTAGAGTGATGAATGATTATCATGTAGAGCTCCGGGAAGCGCAGAAAAAGTCATGGATAACTTTTACTGAAAGCCTGACAAAGGCCTCCAAGAAGACCTCGAGAGTCCTGAAAAGCATAGCTGAAAAGCATAGAGACCGACTCATAAAAGTGGAATTAGAGGGTTATTTGGGGCGTGAGGCAGCAACGACCTACTCTACCTATTTATCTGAGGCGGTCTATAGGAGTAGACTCTGGCCTCCAAGTCTCAATAGAATAGGCGTGCTAATACCATGAAAGCCCACAAACTCAGAAAGCTGGCCTCTCTAGGTCGCGACAAGGCCACGGCCGGTCACCACGACTTGCTTGATGCACAACAGTCTAAACCTTTCATGATAGATGAATTAGGCCTTCACAACTCTAGATACTCCCCATCAATGGCGGCGAGGGAGAATAGTCCTTATTAGGGAAAAACCCACACTACACCTAACCACACCATGCAGTAATTACATCCTTGCTAGGATCGTAGAGAACATGACACTGTATAGGCTAGAGACCGCTTTTGAGAGATTTCCAGCGAGAGAGGTTAAACAGATCAATACGTGCCAGTTCGGGTTTCGGTCGGGTAGGAGTTCGGAAGACGAAGTAACCTACCTCCATCAGTCTATTAGCACCGGAGTTAGAGGTCGAAAAATCGTTGGTCTGCTTAGCCTGGATTTACGTAAAGCATATGACACTTGTACGTTACAGGTGCTGAAAACGCGCATATTTGAAGCAGATATCAATATCACACTAGCCAGATTCCTCTGGGGATTTCTCAAGGGGCATAAATTCTTCGTAGACGTTGATTGGGAACATTCTCCTTGGAAATTACAACATGAAGGTCTGCCCCAAGGGGGGTATTATCCCCATTATTGTGGGCATTATACATCAATCCCCTTCTAAACCTTTTACAGAATCTCAGAGATCGTTCACTGAGGATTGCAGGTTTTTGTGCCTATGCGGACGACATTCTACTTTGGTGCGAAGGGACAACCCAAGAAGAAGTTGATCGTAAGCTGAAGCACGCGTTGACCTTCATTGAGACTTGGTTGTTGGACAATGGGATGAGCCTAGCGGAGGACAAAGATGGGCTTGTGTATTTCAAAGACCGTAAGAAACTCACTATACAAAATCACCAACTTACAATAAATGGATTGGCGATTGAGCCAGTTCAGACGATTCGCTTGTTAGGGGTAGTGTTCGACAACAAACTGACATGGAATGATCATCTTCAGTACATTCGTGGAAGTTGTGCTTCTAAAGTTGGGACTATTAGACGGCTCTCTAACACTCCTACCATGACTCTACGCCTGCTGTTGATCCAGTACGTGCAACATTTGTTCACATATGGGAGTTCGGCGTGGGTCTTTGGTTTAACAGCAGCGAGGTGATCTAAATTAGAAGGCTCCTACTCACGAGCGATCAAGACGATTATGGGTTGTCCTATCTTCTCATCGTCAGGTATGACTAAACGATTATTAGGGGTACCAGAGTTGACTCCACTGATATCATCATACTGGAATAAGCTCATCAATAGGGTAGCTAGGATTCCGGATAGCTGTGAACTCTTCTTCGGGCATGTACCTCGGTACTCAACGAATATGGTATGGTACAATGAGGGTTTAGCCATTCCCCAACTGCGACTCTTGCAGTCGCTGGATCATTATACTGCTATTGCACATCCATCATTACTTTCTGCGAATGTTCAATCGCATCATCAACTTCGATTGTATTATTATCCCCCGGTCTCCATCGACAGGGCCCCCAAGATGATTACGGCTGATCTGTCACTTTTGAGTGAGCTTCCGCACAAAGCTGGGCCTCCAGAGCAGACGATTGCATCTCACCGTAAAATCTTGGACTACTTAGGGTTGGGATATAATGTGCTCATTGTGGATAGAGAAGGATCATCTATCACTGATCCAGCCAAATCTGGCTACGCTTGGATGTTCTACAAGACAGCTGACGATATTACCGACAACCATGGAAATGGGACGAAATGTATTGAGATTTACTGTTAGATGAGAA